>NC_068411.1:9664788-9887288 GCF_023724105.1 Carassius gibelio
TAGATTTCTAATGGAACTTCACTGCCAATGCTCAACCATGAAGTGAAAAAAAAACCTTCATAAAGGTAATTACGTGAAAACTACATCATATCCACCCCAATCCACACTCCCATGAGCCTTTGCTGCACTTTACTATGCTGATGTTACGTATGTAAGGACATCAGTGCAGTGCATTTATGATTGAAAATGCTCATTGACTGTAATTTGCTACACGTTTGGGATTTATCTGCGAGCCAGAAACTAGCACTCCACGCTTTGTTGATTGATTAATTTTACACTCCCTGTAGCAGTAACTGGACTCACTTCTTTGTGAAAATGCAGCAGTTTTTATAGTGTTTAAACAGTCATCTGTTGCCCATAGAGAGAAAATGCTGTAATATAGTGATCATGAACACTGACAGAACACAAGTCCTCATTCTTCAGAGAATAACACATCTGTGGTCAGTTCTGGATGCTGTTCGCACCTGATCTCAGCTTGAGATGTGATGCTCATCAGACTCAATCCAGATCTGAATCCTGGTCTGAAATCAGCTGTTATTCACGGCTAACCAATGTTGGACTCAAAGCATGCCATTAATAAGAGGCTGAGGGAGATGTTGTAATTTTTCATCATATAATTAATGAAATTATGAAAGATGGATGATTCACTGAGCACCTTTGGAAAGCGTGCCTGCGCTCAGAGTGGAAGAGAGGAGAGAGAGAAGTGTATGAACTTGTCAAGACACTTCCAGGTGAATGTGGAGCTGCTTGAAATCTGCCACAAATCATCTGCTGCCGGTAACAGGATCAGTCCTGAGAGAGAGATCTGCTCAGAGCAGTGCTGTGTTCACCTGAACCTGGCCTCAAGCAAATCCTCCAAATATTACCTGATCATTTAACTCTCATCATCTGAATGGGGTCTGAAAGACACAAGAGCCATTTGTGAGTGTGTTTCCTCTATCTGAGAACTGATTATGAATCAAATATAAACTGATATCAGAATGACAACATTACTGACAATCATCTTCCTAGAATAAATAAATAATAATTATGCATGCATATTACTGGATTTCAAGTCAGGGAACATTTCAAATGAATTTATAAAGGGAATAAATTGTTCATTATGATAATTTATTAATATATCTAAGCATATATAATTATTTACAACCTTCCACATGCAAATAATGTTTCTCTCTCTCTTTCTCTTTTCAGTGAATGAACAGTTTGTGTAAACTCATAATCAGCATCATGTATTAATCATAGTGTTGCTCCTCAGATGAAATAATTGTCTCCAGTAATTGTATATTATATTTGTCCTAATTAACTCAATGTGCAGCGGTTGTAGTGGTGCTAAAGGATGTAGGTGTATGGCTTATATGAGATGTATAGACTTCTGCTGTGAGCTGAAGGAGGAGGAGGTGAGGAAACATGATTGATTTGCGCTTGGTTTTGTCGGAGACAACAAAAGGATGTCATGTGCTTTCGAGCTGTAATTCATGCATCTTATAAAGCTGATGAGACTTTATACGAGATTTATGCGCGACATGTATCCTGTTATCCGATCAGATATTTGGCAAAACTTGTCTCATTGTTCAGAGATATTCTTAAATCATGTTTAACTGTCTCGGAGCGCATTTCTTTCGTTTTGAACTTATTTTATTTATATTAAATACAGCGCGTTATATCTGATCCATGTGTCGTGTTTAAATCTGTAACGAAAAACAAGAGCGCAGACTGAGCTTATACGAGCGCGTGTTTAATAAGGACCCAAATAACACCAGCACAAAAAAAAAAAAAAAAAAAAAAAATGTAATGTAAGGTAATGTAAATGTATTCGGAAAGCTATTGCCGACCTGCCCATCAGACTTCACAGATGCATTACCTGTTTCCACTGCAGACTAGTGTGTGTGAGGAGGAATCAATCATAGAGTTGATGTTACTTGAGATAAAGTGTCACGGGTTATTTTCAGAGAGGAAGAAAAGGACTCATTTAGCTCCGAGTGCAAGTGCGCGCTCGCGTTTGAGCCTGATATGTCCAGGACCATACTGTAAAATATACGTATTATCATGACTATTAACTGATATCCTCTTAGATAATATGTACTTTATTATTTACTTTGATTAATAATAGTTTATTATTATTGTTATTATTATTATTATTATTATTATTATTATTATTATTATTTACTTTGATTAATAATAGTTTATTTATTTTTTATTTATTTATTTTTTTCCGTTAAGAAAACCGTCGTCACTTAGTAAATGAAAGCGAATGAAGGCGGAGCGGGTCAGGCGCGTGACCTCGCGTCCATTAACACACATACGGCGACATTTGCTCGCTTATTGTCTGACTAATTTAATTTCACAGAACACTTATTTTCCAAACTCAAGCGCATGCCGAGTGAGAGGGTAAGGGTGAAGGGGGGAAAACTTGCCTGATAAAAGTCTATCCCAATTTGAGGACAAGTACCTTCATCTGTAAATGAAAGCAATTATGCGGCCCATATTATATTATGTTGGCCGGTCTCAGGATAGTCATCAATCACCCGCAATCGAGCTGTCACTGCGGGCAGATTCGTTTCTAGCAGGCAGTTCTCCAGCTGGGGAAAAGAGGAGTACATCATCATTAATTTGACTGTGACCCCGGGGCTTCTCACATGTCTGAACCCACAGTCAGCAACACACCTCCAGCACTTCATCTCGATGAAGATAGATAGATAGATAGATAGATAGATAGATAGATAGATAGATAGATAGATAGATAGATAGATAGATAGATAGATAGATAGATAGATAGATAGATAGATAGATCTCTCAAAACATTTTATAGTAACTATTATTTCGGTGATAAATAGACAAATCATGAAGTATACAGACGTTTAAGTATTTGCTTTAGTATAGCAGTTTTAGACTTATTATTATGAAACTTAATGCATATTAATATCGGATTAATATCGGATTTGTTGCTGAACCACGATTGCAGCTGATTGTGTACTAAATATGATTTATGATATCTAAATTAAAATGGGTGCTTTCTTTCTTTTTCAAAGTAATGCATAGGTCTTTGTTAATGCAGACACAAACATTTTTTTTTTTTTTTTTTTCTGAATAAACTGAGATAAAAAGGGCGCTGCAAAAGCGATATAACAAAAGATACGGTTTAATGGTCAGATTTTAGCAGAGCAAGCTCTTTTCCAAAACTCGGTTTAATTGATAAGCTCAATTAGAGGTGAATTGTGCCCCACCCCTCTGTCACTCGTTGGGATTTTTATCCAGAGAAATGCATATTAAAGTTAGAGTCTGGTCATTTTGACTGGGTTTCTTCTGACGTCAGAGCCACCGGCGTTTAAAACAACCCGCATCTGGGCTGACGTGTTTAATACTAGTTTTTATAACGCAAAATATGTATTTCTGACATCAAAGACGGCAATTCAACTAATGCTTGACGATGCGCGCGGCTGTGCTGTAGAAGTTTAATAGTGCTATAGGAGAGCATCCATCTCAGGAAGGAGTTTAAGCAAATTAAACATGATGGTATTGCGCTTCGCCCTATAAGCGTCCGGCAGCTTATGCTTTACCAATCAATCGGTGCACTGAAACACAGCAGACCTGCAGTCTCGGGAGCACTCTACGATGTCCTATCCTCAGTTCGGATATCCTTACTCTTCTGCACCTCAGGTAAGAGTCGAGCGCTTATTCTTACATTGCTTCAGATTGTTAAAAGGGGAAAGCGCTCGCGCGCGCCGCGGGTTTGAAGGCGATACAGATACAGGTTTAATCGGGTTTACAACGATTTACAAATCTACAAACACGCGTCCGAGCCGCAGATGCATGCAAAAGTGCAGATGTGATGACAGGGGAAGGGGGACAACAGTTGCTTTTTGGCCGTGATCCATAAAGTGCATCGTCCTGTGGGGGCCGACAGTGACCAATGCCAAAAAAAAAAAAAAACACACATTCACTGCATTTTTGCCAAACTCGTACAGGTTTGCAGGTGGCTGTTTTATTCATGCTGTGACATTTCCAAATGTTCCAGTTCCTCATGACCACCAACTCCCTGACATCTTGCTGTGAGTCGAGCACCAGATCCATCTCGGACTCGTCCGCGCAGACGCCCGTTTACTGTCCGGTGTACGAGAGCAGACTGCTGGCCACCGCCAGACACGAGCTGAGCTCCGCCGCCGCGCTGGGAGTCTACGGGAGCCCTTACACCGGCGGACAGAGCTACGGGAACTATGTCACCTACGGCGCTGACGCGTCCGCTTTCTACTCTTTGGTGAGTTTAGACCACGCGCGATTATAAATGATAATAATGACATGTGTTATAGCAGTGAGTCATTGTGTTTAGATCACCAAAACTCTGTATGCATTTCTATATCTGAGGAAAAAAAAGTAGATTATAAAACAAGAACATTAACGAACCTTATATTACTTTGTATGTAGCTACACTCGGTTCTGGTTGATGTTCCACGGAGAAACTTGAACATCCATGCAACCTTTCAAATGCAGAAAAGGTTCTTTGAAGAAGGAAAAAAAGTGCTCTAATGCATACTACACTCTTTAAAAAATAACGTTTTTATGTATTTTCTTTTTCTTCTTTTTTTATTCTACAGTGTTCTTCAAAACGGTTCGTTATTTGGGGAACCAAAAATGGTTCTTTACATGACATCACTGAAAAAAATAAAAATAAAATAATAATAATAACATATTATTATTTTTAAGAGTGTGGTATGCATGAGAGCAGAGGTTCATGGATTGTTTACTATATACCACGGTCTCCTTGTTTAGAATAAGCATCATATATGTTAATTATCGTGGTTATATTAATAATCATGATAAATGTAAAGTTTAATTGCTGACAGCTCTTGTATTTATTTCCAGGGAACGTTTGATGCCAAAGACGGAAGCGCGTCTGCGCATGCGGGTATTACCCCGGCTGCCGCATACTACCCTTACGATCCCACCCTGGGACAGTACCAGTATGACAGGTAATGAATACCATTCATTAAGAGTCTTCTGATTGAAAATTAACATGACTCGGTTCATTTGGATCAATTCCATAGGCAGCGCTCAACAAATTGAAGGAATAATTACCGCATTCATACGAACGCTTTTTCAGCGAATACCAGGTCACTTGTCTGATGTATATTTGATGTTATATCGTGTTTGGCCTTCAGGGTTTGCACTGAAGTGCTTTAATGGACAGACTCTCGGCCGGTGCACTCGATCAAGCAATGTGTTCGCTCTGTTAAAAAAAGAAATGCGAGAAAGTTTATGGGCCTTAGGGAAATACAAGTATTTGCGTTTCTGTGTTGCACTGCAAAGCTGTTCCCACCAGTGACGTCCAAAGACCTTTCGAGGGGCAGGTGTTCAAAGTCTGAAAGGGCCACAATGAACACGGCTTTTAATAGGGGTGTGCTCCTTTCTGAGACGTGTATCGAAACGGATGCTTCAGGACTGATACAGCAGCTAATGCCTGACGCAGTTTTGAAAAAAAAAAAAAAAAAAAAAAAAAAAAAAAAACATTTTAAGTTTAAAACTTTAAGACTTTTTTTATTTTACTTATTTGGACCTCTTAATTACTCTGGAATTAGAAACTGAATCATCATCATCATCATCATCATCATCATCATCATCATCATTATCATAACTGAGTGTAGGGTATGGTGGTTTGCTGTTGTAAACAATACTGTTTTTGTTGCAGAAAATTTCTGTCTTATTTACAGTAGAGTTATGAGGATATCTATGATTATGAACATTATTATGAGGATGAGAAAATCAGTATACACCTGTTTTATCAGTGTTGTGATAATTATTGTAATGCACTCTACATTTTAATACTGTAATAATAATAATAGTCCAAAGTATGCATAGTTTAGTTGGATAACATAAAAAGACAACCTTTAAAATTTTCTCAATCAAACAGCAAGATTAAAAGAGAACAGGCACCTTTGTTTATATTGCTCTATGTTGAACAATGTAAGCTAATTGTTTAATATTTAATCAATATTTAATTTTAATAAAATATATATACAGCCCCTTCACTTTATTCTGGCAGGTGTGTTCAGGTAGAAGTTTCTAGATTTCAATCTTGACCTGATGCTACATTCATAATTAAATTAAGGAGATGTGAACATCAGGAGCACTGAAGTCTCTCATGCAGTGTGCGTTTAATTCATACTCAAAGCCAGAGGGCGCTCTCACACAGTACGTCCAAAACAGACTCACAGAAGTAATAACTTATGATGTGCAAGAAATCCCTAATATGGACAAAAGCATCCAGCTATCAATGTAGCTGAGCTGAATAAAAAGCAGAAGTTACTGATGAAACATGAAGATAATAAACACACAATTGAGATAATACAATGTTCACGTGTGTTTTTCAAGTAAATAAATAAATTATATGAATAATGCAATACCGATTGACATATCATTTAATATAGAAACTATAAGGTATATTTCCTGTCTTATTCTGTGATGTTATGTACTGCGCTAAATTACTAAAGGTGTCTGAACGTGACGAATCATCCTGGACGAGATCGTCAGGTGAAAGGTCATCATGTGGATCATTTTATTTACGGCTAAATTATTATTCAGAAATTTAACGAATAGTTAGATTGGGCAGGCCTTCACAAAAGTGTGTTTTAATAATAATAATAATAAAAAATGGCCTTGACAAAAGGGCACTTTGGGCATCAAGGGGAAAAGGGGCAGGTGCTCAAGCAGCAAGTGTCTGTTTCCCACCACACCTTTCTTTCTCTCATGCCACAGATACGGATCTATGGAGGGAGGAACCAGAAGGAAGAACGCCACGCGTGAAACTACGAGCACATTGAAAGCGTGGCTCCAGGAACACAGGAAGAACCCCTACCCCACCAAAGGAGAGAAGATCATGCTGGCCATCATCACCAAGATGACCCTCACGCAGGTGTCCACCTGGTTCGCCAACGCCAGAAGAAGACTCAAGAAGGAGAACAAGATGACATGGCCACCGAGAAACAAGGGCTCAGACGATAAGAAGTACGAGGATGATGATGAAGATGGGTCGCAAGAAGATCAAATCAAGAGTGAAGCCAATGATGACGGTCAGCTCTATTCCCTACTTCACATATCCTATTCTGTATCAATGTGTTATTATTAAGCCTATAAACCCAATTTTTAAAACATTATTTTTATTTTTATTTAACAAAAATAAATGAATAACTTACACTCCAGCACTGAGCAATCTGAGTTCTCAAGAATGTTCCTGAAAAGTGCAAACTTTTAAAGCTCTGGTGAAAGGCTCTCCAAGGCAGTTGTTATTTCTAACTATTTTATTGTACAACAACTTACTGTTTGGAATATCCATTAGGATATTAAGTAAAGATCATGTTCAATGAAGATATTTTGTAAATGTTCTACCTTAAACATATTAGTAATATGCATTGCTAAGAACTTCATTTGTACATCTTTAAAGGTGATTTATTTATTTTTTTGCACCCTCAGATTCCAGATTTTCAATATTGTATTATGGTCAAATATTGTCCTAACCTTACAAACCATACATCAATGAAAAGATTATTTATCAAGCTTATGCATAAATCTTTTATTTATTTATTTGTAAAGACCGTTATGACTGATTTTGTGTTCCAGGGTCACATTGTGATACGTTTTATAATGTGGATGAATTTATTTAGTTTTGTCTGCTTGTTCATTCTCAGACTTGTATGTTTTGTTGTGTCTCGTGCTCCACTTACTCCATTATTATTTCTGAACAGAGAGCAAAAGTCGAGAAGACAAGGAGCTGCAGCTGAGTGACTTGGACGACTTCGACACCATCGAGTCCGAGAGCTCCGAGTGTGAACTCAAGCACCGCTTTCACATGAACACACACATGGAGACCACCGACGACCGCCTCAAAGAAGCGTCTCCAAAGCTCTCCATCCCCGGGCTGCTCGAAACCAAAAGCGGCCTGAAAAGCACTTCAGAAGACTGTGAGCACAGCAAAACGTGCTTCCAGCAGCAGGGCCATCCGTTACTGGACAGCAAACCCCGCATCTGGTCTCTGGCCCAGACCGCGACAGAGTACTCCTCATGTATGCTTCGCTGTCAGCCATCGCCCTCCGCCTCCTCACCTGTCAGCGGCCTGGAGAGACAGCAGGACTCACCTGTCACGACTCTCAGAAACTGGGTAGATGGAGTTTTTCACGACCCCTTGTTTAGACACAGCTCCTTGAACCAAGCACACACGAACACTACGGTTTCTTGGACCACCTCGACCAAAGGGTCGATCTTAGAGACTGGAGCCCTGGGACGCTCCAACAACATGATAAAAACACAGCAGCAAGAGCCCAGCAAGGACAGTATGCCATTTCCAAAAGGGGTGAATAAAATATTCTGCTCCTAGCACACCAGAAAGACTGTTTGGAATAGCTGTTTACGCTTTCAGTTCACAAACAAATACCAGACTGTGGTCCAAAATACTTTTTGTTGCATAAAACCATGAGGAAATGTATGTTTATTGCTGTGTTGACATCTCACTGGCGAGGGGTCGGTTTATATATATTTATTGGTTTGGTTGACGCACGTTCAGATTATGTAAATTAACTGTAAATTTATGTTCTGAAAGACTGAAAAGAGTTTACAGACTAGTTTCGTTCCAGCTTTTATCATTTCTTTGGCATGCATATGTTGCTGGTTTTTATTGATCATTCTTTTAGACGAACTCGGACCTTGTTGCAACGACTCACAAGTGTCACTGTTAAGAAAGCATCACACAAATGCACAGATCTCCTCGAGATGGGGAATGTTCAAATCTGCTCACTATAATAAACGGTGGACTTTTCTCAGCTTTTTTTCAATGTGTCGATCAGAGTCGCAGTCCCTGGTGCTGAACACACACGATGAGATTCATCTGCTGGCTTCAACAAATGTTTCTTAATTAAATGCATATTTTAACATGTAATTAACATTTGCATCTTAAAATATAGTTCTACAACTACATATGCATATATTTTCGCTTAAAAGTAAGAAAATGTGTTCCTGTAGCTCAAGGTTGGGGGTTCAACACATGATAGGTAAAAATGTATAGCCTGAATGCACTGTAAGTTGGTTTGGATAAAAGTGTCTGCTAAATGCATAAATGTAGTTTAATTTTTAATTTAGAAAGAAGAAAGATTGCTTTTGAAAAAGCAGAAGTAATTTAAAATGTAGATTTGACATTCTTAGACCAAAGTAATGGCAATACGAATGGATCGACTGTCCACTCTAAATAATGCATACGATGTTCTCCGCAGTGATTGTTTGGTGTTCACTGTGTTTGGCTTTGTAATAATCCCCCAGTAACTGTTTATCATTCTCCCCCGTCCTCTGATGGGAGAGATGAGGCCCTCAGGAGCCATAAGACAGCGCTGGATGAGCCCCATTAACCCGCCATAACCAGCCTGTAATTGGGATGTTTTCAGTCATCATTCACTTCACTCTATCGATTTCTACTCTCTGCCTCTGATAATATTATCGAAGCGCCAAATCCTTTACCCTGACCCGCACTTGAGCTCAGCAGACAGGCAGGTTATATGGTAGAAGGTGAGATCATTTGAAATGTTCATCTTGACACGGACCCCTCAATTTCTGGAGCTCCTCCGCACTCGGAGGCTTTTTCACCGGGGCGCGTCTCTAAATGAAAAGGGCAAGAGAATTAGTTGCTCGAGATAAAAGGGCAAAAACACGCAGTCGAAGGCAGGAGTTGACAGTGATGGTGAAAGTGTGGCCCCTGGAGGACTGGAGTCCGCTGAGAGGACCTTCACTGATGAATTTCAATGTGAAAGCCAATTGAGATCTTCTCCTGAACGATTCCCTGGACAAAGACATTTGGAAAAACACGTTTTGTCCGAACAACACAGTGCACAAGAAATGGTGCATTATTTCTTTGTCTAAAAATAAAGAGCATTCTTTTTCACTAAAAAATAGTGATCATAATTATTAATGCTTAATTAGTTATTTTACACATACATTGTTTTATAATAATAATAATAATAATAATAATAATAATAATAAAAGTAGTAGTAATTATATATTTTAAAAGCAATGACGAATACTACTAATAATAATAATAACAATAATGATAATACTACTATGAATAATAAATAATTTCAAATGTTATTATATTATGTAATTTTCTCAAATTAAAACAATTCCAAATTGCAGATCAGATCGCAAAGACATTTAAAGAACAAAATACAATTCCTTTGCATAGAATAATAAAACATTTTGCGTATTGCATATACTGTATATAGCTAGCTACTGTTTCAGGAAAGTTTCCTCTCATAAAAACAGGGTTTGGAGAGGCAGAGAGAGAGAGGGAGGAGGTGTGATGGTTTGACTTACTCGTTCAGGCGTGTCAAACACACACACGCACACACACACACACGCACACACACACACACACACAAACACACGCACACACACTGAATTAACGGCGCTTTTACATAGAAACCGAAACAAACTGTAATCAGCGACGCGTTGCTTTTCATTAAGCGCCTTTGACAGCAGCATATTCAGACCTGACAGGGACACAGGGGCCTGAAATAAACTGCTCTCAAAACACAGAGCCATGAGATAATTCCTTAAGCTCCATTAACAACTCTTAGCCTCAGGAAACAGAAACATCTCCAAATCTAAAAGCTTTATCGACCTGCGCAAACCTCCGCTGATTGCTCCGTTTTCTTCCCTTTATTTATATATTTCTGCTTCATCTTACGGGACAGGAGCGTCTAGCGCTGGTGATAGACTTCAACACAACATATTACCCGGAGAAGGAGGACAAAAAGGCAAGAAGATTTAGCTCTTTAATTGACCAATTAATTGTTTTTTTTCTGTCAATCATCCGAAATCTGCTGTGTTATCATGTTGCCATTATTATCTGCACGTCATTGCAGTTATCTGTGAGTTGTCGAATACAGGATCACTTTGAGATAATTCTCCTATATGTATTAGAAACAAAAATTATCTTTCTAGCGTTTAGCTGTATATATATATGTTGTTGGTATAATAATAATAATAACAATAATAATAATAATAATTATTATTATTATTATTATTATTATTATTATTATTATTACTACTACTACTAAACCAGAAACGACGTGTATGTGATAGGAGGAAGATGGATCAAGAACAAAAATCATGCATGTTGGACATGAAATTGCACAGCTGTTATCAGATCAGACACTTGTTTACGTGTCACGTGTTTGTCCGTGTTTCTCTCCGGACTCTAGACTGCAGAGCGACACGCGCGCGCGCTCCCGGGATTAAAGGACACGCTAAATGTATTTGCACATCATTAGTAGCTCTCTAACACTGACCCACGACTGTGTGCTTCTGTCCTGACCATATCATCGCGAACATTTGGTCTTAACTAATCTGTCGAATTAATAATAATAATAATAATAATAATAATAATAATAATAATAATAATATCAACCACAACAATAATAATGCATTATTAAATGTTAAATGCAGTTTTACATATAAAAATACAAATTAAAGTTTGCCATTAGAAATATACACACACTGTGTAAAGTTTTATAATTTTGTTGGATTTCACATTATTCTTTTTCCAAAATAGGTCAAACTGTATATTTAACAAATAAAATTATAATCTCAACAGTGCTGCAGAACTTTTATCTATACATCTATACATTACATCTATACATGTGACTAAATACAGCGCTGCAATAATAATAATAATAACAACATCAATAATAATAATAATAATAATAATAATAATAATAATAATAATAATAATAATAATAATACATAAAAAAAGAAGAATAAAAAAGAAACAAAGAAATACAACAAGAAAGTTTGAAATTACCTCCAAATACACATTTTACCATGCAGGTTTTACCATCACACATTTTCCATTATCATTTTCCCACAATAGGTCAAACTGTGAATATATGCTTGCGTTATTTCTAGCATTCAGTGGTTATGTGCTAATAGACATCTTACATATCTCATACAAATACAAATGTCTTTTTAAGGTGTTTCACATAATTTATTCCCCCTCTTTCTAGACTTAGTGAATAATAACAGAGTGAGCAAACTACATCTGTTTAATCTTGCATTCAGTGTCGCGGGTGCTCTATCAGTCGATATTAATCCCACACAAAATAGCAGATGCAAAAGCCATTTGTTTTCCCTGCAGCTTTAAAATTGCATTTAAATGTCATTAAAGTTCAGTAGATGACTGGTGTAATAGGCATCGGTGCGTTTAGTCAGTGCGGGTCTGGAGGGCAGACTTCAGCCGCTGTGTTTGAGAGGCTTGTGTTCACTCTCAGGTGTCACACTCTTCCTGTCGTCCTTCAGAGGTCACAGCACTGAGAGTCAGTCTCTGAGAGTCTCTCTGAGCTCTGGAGAGGCTGGAGTCAATCAGACTGAATTCTCCATCAAAAGTGTCCTTCTGATTTTATACCTGTTATCTAGTTGAATTATAGCTGTAGCATTTCCATCTGTTATTGTTTCTATCTTTTGGTGTGGCCACTGAAAATGTGGTCCATCTGCATGGAGTACAATGGGCCCAATTTTTTGAAAAGTTTAAATGCATAAGTGTGATGTTTACGATTTTATAAATTTCATTAAAATGTCTGCATTATTTAGGATTTAGAGTTGTTCTAGTCATTTTTTTTTAAATTATTATTATTTTAGGGTTTTAGGTTTTATTTTCCGATGCCAACAGAGCTGTAAAATTGGATATTGGATAGAAAGTGTAAAATAATTTACACATATTGTTTACATTTTGTTGGTCTAAAGTTTAAAGTCATTGTATGCAACCCAGATTTCAGCAAAAAAAATAAAAAAAATAAAATAAAAATAAAGGAAAAGATACTTTAAATCAAATTATTGTTGAATGACTGAAATTAATTAAGCAACATCTGGAATATTCTTTTAAAATGAGAAGATAAGAACAATGGAAATCCTGATTATGCAAGGTAAAGAGAGGAGCCGAGCTTCAGAAACCCTGAATGAACACAGATCTGTGAGCTCAGCGAACACCTCTGTCATCATGAGCAGATCATCTCTCAGATTCTCTCTTCTGTATGGCACAAACACCACACAGTGAAACCAGTCAGAAACCCTCCAGTGTTCATCTCAGCCGCTCCAACAAGAGCCACTCAAACACATCTTTTGATTTGTCAGAGGAACTTTTTAATATTTTCTTACATGCTACGGCATCAGTGTTCTTATTCCCCTCGTGCCTGACCTCTTGTTTTTATCTTTGCTTTTACAGAAACACTCAAGCTGCTCTTATTTGTATGTACCACTGATCTTTTGCAACACAATTGGACACAGAGGCAAAGGTCAAGCTTAACTCTCTTATGCCTTTCATAGACCAATGAAAACAGCATATGCTATTGATCCATCCTCAAATGATGTACATAAATCTGAGAGCTCAGCACAATGCCGCATGACCTTTCTGCAATTACCAAGGTGACAGAAGTGATGCTTACAGGAGTCTGACATGGGTTCATTCCCAACACTTTCACTTCAACAGACACAGACTCACTTTTATTTTAACCTAGAAATAAATAAAAGATAATCACTGATTTGAATGTGTGCTTTTCTAAACCATACAAATTATTATGATATGCACTGACTATTGGTGAAGTATAGCTATAGACTCTCTTAAACTTCAAATGCACTTAATGTACAATACAGCACTGATGTGCAATTAAATTGCAAACATTTGTTGCTTTAACAAATGCTTTGATTGCATTGATCTACATTGCATAAAACATGAATGAATGCATGAATTGCATTTGCATAAAATTTGCAAACAGCACAATTCAGTACATGCAATAATATAGATTTATGACCCCTGTGCATATAACTAAGACAAAATATTGTTATTTAAATTAAAAAAAAATAATAATAATAATAATATTGATAAATTTAGAGCTTTTCACTGTAATAGTTTATTCTTTTTCATTTCCAAAAACTGTGCATTTAACACTGTTAATACTGTTTTCCAAATGAATGTTGTTCAGTGCTTTGGCGCAATGTATTTTGTTTAAAGCACTATATAAATAAAGGTGATTGATTGATTGAACAGCCTTTTGCTGTATTTTAATGCTCTATTAGAAGTACTGCAGTTTTTCACTGTATATAGTAAAGGAATTTATTGCTTCTTGAAGTATTTTAATGTTAACATTATAATAATTATTTCCAGCGTGGTGCATGCTGTGTACAGTTAATCATAATGCACTCCACATGACAAACCAATTAACTTTACTGTTGCTCCAATATACTGTCTCAGTTTTAATGTCAAATATACAATTGGTGGGTAGAACATATCTATTGCATAAAATGTGTCTTTGGTAAATACAAACCAACACCAAATACACCGTCCTGGAGTAACTGTGCGATTGTCTTCTGGAGAGCGGCTCGTGCTGCGTGACCATGGGCTTTAACTAGACCTGCTTGAGCTTCAGAGGGGAAGATGCTGAAGCGTCCATGCGAGCGGCCACTGTTTTACATGTCTGGCCTGGCTGAGCCGCTGAGGAGAGGAGCAGAGCCGAGTTTGAGGAGGAGGAAGCTCTCCTTATGCATGAGTCTGAGCACAGGGGCCCTCATTAAAGCGCTCCGGCCCGCTTCATGATGTCAAGCCTACTGATTTGTGTTATGGCTATCAGAGTGAGTTAACATTCACAATGGGTGGAGTGTCACAGAGGGGCCTTCAACACACACACACACACACACACACTCACCCCTGAACAAGCAATCAGCACTTGCGTGAAAGGTCAAATTTGCAATGCAGGGGACTTTACGCAGAGAAAACTCAGGTAATTGGAGGCGGGCGGCTCTGATACCTTTGGCGGAATGTGGCAAGATAATGTGATGGATGTGGAACATTTTGGCGGGCAATTAAATGTTTTTGAGTTCCTGGCTGTCCGATGAGAGAGGGGCGAAAGTTGGGAGAAGGGAGTCTGACAGTGTGCCACCTTATAATCTGATTTGCTCCGAAAAACCTGCTTCGAATCAAAGCGCTTTTAATCAAAGTGGAGGTTTGTGTGCTGTGTGCGAACGATGCATGAAAGGAGGGAGGGCAGAAATGAAGGGCTAATTAAAGTGGGTCAGGATTGAGCTACAGGCATGAGAAAACACTTTAAAGCCTTTACATTATTTACACACTCCTCCACGCCGCTGCTCCTTTAAGGAACAGACACACAGACTCTTCTGCATGAAGTCTTGACTAAAAATTACTCTTTATTTATTTTTATTTTTTTTATAGAAATGGTTGTATAACAGGCAAATAAAGGCCTTGTTAAGTGTTTTATTGCATTGTTAATTGACTTGGTTTCTTCCTGTCTGGTGTATTGTTTTGTTATGATTCCAAAGTTTCAGTAGTCAGTAGCCAGTACCAATACAAGTACAATTTCACGGTAATTGGAACCAATTTCGATAACAGAGCAGAAACTTTTGGAAAGCATTTACTGTACTTTAAATGTTTTTAAAATATATAAATGATTGATGCCAAAAATTAAATGCAAATAATGAATTAAAACATTAGATGTTGTCAGGGTTATGGACTTCTATCTATGTGTTTTTGCTCCTTGTGACCCAGTTTCTTCCTCATGTTGATTGTTAATTTGATTCCAGGTGTGCTTAGTTCTTCCCCAATTATACTGTGTTTAAAAGCCCTAGTCCTTTCAGTCAGTGTTTGTCGGTTCCTGTATCTCCTACGTTCCCTGTGTGATTGGATTATTTAAGACTGTGGTTTTGAAGAACTCCTCGTTTACTCATTCCTTTCTCCCCGAGGGAACTGTGACAGAAGAACCATCTGAAACAGTTACCTCTGTTTGTACTCTCCATTTTGTTTCTCGTTTTTACTAAGTTTTTTGTGCTTTCTCATGGATTCCCTGCTTTGCCCGGAATAACTCCTCCTGCTGGAGCAGGGGAAGAAATCTTTCAAGGGTCACAACCGACTGTTCTTGGCAAGCCTCACCAACTACCCTGACGCCAGTTTGATAATTGCATGCAGAGGGCCATCGTCTGAGGACGATCCTACAGTGAATTTTGCTGCCTTTTTGGAGTGCACACTGGTAAGAAATGGATCTCTGGTTCCCAGGAGCCACTCCTGACCGAGAGCCCAACTCATCTCCCCACGGTCTGGAGCATCAGCCTAAGCCCACCGATGACGGAGAGCAATTTCCCTGCCCCAGAAGTTGAGCCCAAAGCCCACCACGAGGAAGAAAGCCGACAACTGCATAGGGGAGTTGAGTATAACGCAGTATTAGTCTCAAAACTAAGAAGGGAGGGCTCCAGCCCCTGAATCGAATTCAGAGCACCCTCCAGTGCCCGCTCCTCAATAATGCTCACCCTCCTACCCACTTCAGCCTCCTCCACTGTTGTAGTCTGGCCCGTAGACACCACCTTGGCTCCTAGCTCCCTCGCCTCCACCATCACCCATCCATCCATCAGCTCCACCAGGCTCTCTCGTCCCTCCAGCTCAGCCTTGGTTGGATGTCGACCCACCATCGCTTCTGGACTCCTCTCCTCCAGCTCCATCTTGGTCCTCAGTCGCTCTGGCTCCCCTGTGGGCCTCTGCCTCTTTTGCCGGGGTCCTGCTGTGCTTCTCCTGCTACAGGTCTCTCCTGTATCCCCCTGGTTCCTCCCTCCTTTTGTCGCACTCCTGGTCTCTGTCTGCAGGCCTCCTCCAGGAGATCCATCCTCCTCCAGCACCTCCTCCCAAGTTCCCACCCACACCTTCCTCTGTTGTTTCTACGGTGTGAGGATGCACCTTTCGGGGTGGGGACGTTGTATCAGGGTTATGGACTTGTCTGTGTGTGTTTTTGCTCCCTGTGACCCAGTTTCTTCCTCATGTTGATTGTTATTTTGATTCCAGGTGTGTCTAGTCCTTCCCCGGTTATCCTGTGTTTAAAAGCCCTAGTCCTTTCAGTCAGTGTTTGCCTTTTCTAAACACCTATCCATGTGTCCCTGTGTACAGATGTAGCTTTTCATACATTCTTAGTCATTTAAACCTTGCTTTAAAAAGTCAGTAACAAAACAAAGAACAAAGAAATGCATTACAAACAACTCAACACATATAGTTTAGTATCTAACTTTAGAGGCTCATTAAAGCTACAAAAATGTATTCAGCAAAGGCAGATGCACACATCTATTTTGATATGTTTTTTTATAAATATTTAGTTACTGTTTTCTAAATGTATCAAATATATGCATAATCCTCAATGTTATTTTCTATAAATGTATTAATTGGCTCATGTACATTCCATCAATTAAAATAATTAAAATAAGACAATTTAAGGCTAGTTTGAACAAAATTTATCTTTGCACTGTAAAAGTGGCACAGTGTCACAATCATTAGATGGAGTGCCCATTAACTTTAGTAGAGGGCACTCCACTCAGGACCATTCCACCCATCAACCACCAGATGTCACTTGGACACTAGCACCTCTCATCTGTTGCACCACACCCAAACTACATTCCCCATGAGTCACTGCATCACAATCACCCTGACACACCTGCACCTCATTCATCAGCCAATTTCCTTGCCACACCTGCACCTCATTTACACACACATAAAAGCAGCACACTCACTCTCACTCACTGCGAAGTCTTGTTTAGCCTGTCTAACATTTCTGAGCGTTTCTCCCTGTGTTTGTCATTCCCGTGTTTGATCTGTGGACCGATCACTCCGACTCTGATTCTCTGCTGCCTGCCCCGATCTCTGCTTGTTTCTGGTTTCAACTCTGGTTATCCCTGACACACCTGATGTCATTCCTGATTTCTGCCTTTTTGACCATTCTTTAATAAAGCGCTGCATTTGGATCGTATAGTCACCTTTTGCCTGGGGTGAGGATCTGGTAAAGGACTGTTTCTGGAGTGGTCTTGACGCTAAGATAAGCTTAAGTATACCAGAAGAAGACCATAGCTGGACCCTAGGACAGTTTATTGATTTTGAATTGCAGTTTTGTGGCTCTCCCTTTACAGTTGAGGAGGGCACTTCTCCAAGGTATTCAGCTCCTATCCGTTTGGTGGTCCCTGTACCTGAGCTTCTGCACAAGATGGCCGCCAGCCCAGTGCCACTGCACAAGATGGCCACCAGCCCAGCGCCGCTGTGCAAGATGGCAGCCACGGTCGACTTTCCAGAGTCAAGTCAGGTCCCCGTTGACTTTCCAGAGCCAAGTCAGATCACCAGTGATCTTCATGAGCCAAGGCAAATCACCAGTGATCTTCATGAGCCAAGGCAAATCACAAGTAATCTTCATGAGCCAAGTCAAGTCACCATTAACCTCCTTGAGCCAAGTCAAGTCACCAACGATCTTCATGAGCACAGTCAAGTCACAGTTGATCTTCATGAACCCAGTCAAATTACCACAGATCTACCAGAGCCTTGTCACATCTCAGCTGAACTCCCAGAGCCTCGTCACATCTCAGAGGTCTCGTCCTATCCTGTCACAGCCATGGAGGCCGTCTGTGAGCTTTCATTCCAGTCAGGGCTACGGAGACCATCCACCAACTATGTCTTTCCTGTCATGGCCACGGAGGTCCTCCATGAACTCACCGCCTGTCCTGTCACGGCCACGGAGGCAACTATTAACCCGTTTATGTTCTCTGTTTCAGTCCCACCTGAGCAGACTTGCTCTCCTGTGCCATTGACTCCACTGTGGTGGTGCTCTGCCCTGGTGGGCTTCTGTCCCCTCTGCTTGGCTGTGTTGGTCCTCTGCACCGCCCTGGTGGGCTTCTGGGGGCTGGCTATGTCACGATCATTAGATGGAGTGCCCATGAACTTCAGTAGAGGGCACTCCACTCAGGACCATTCCACCCATCAACCACCAGATGTCACTTGGACACTAGCAACTCTCATTAGTTGGACCAAACCCCAACTACATTCCCCATGAGTCACTGCATCACAATCATCCTGACACACCTGCACCTCATTCATCAGCCAATTTCTTTGCCACACCTGCACCTCATTTACACACATAAAAGCAGCATGCACACTCTCACTCACTGCGAAGTCTTGTTTAGCCTGTCTAACATTTCCGAGCATTTCTCCCTGTGTTTGTCATTCCCGTGTTTGATCTGTGGACCGATCACTCTGATTCTCTGCTGCCTGCCCTGATCTCTGCTTGTTTCTGGTTTCGACTCTGGTTATCCCTGACACACCTGACGCCACTCCTGATTTCTGCCTGTTTGACCATTCTTTAATAAAGTGCTGCATTTGGATCCGAACGTCTCTGGCTCATCATTACACACAGAAGCTGCATCTGACATTAGATATTAGTATGGTTTAATGTGACTAAAATGTGGCATGATTGAATTTACAAAGCATTTACAATTGCATTAAATGTTTAGCATCTATTGGTGCTTTTAGATATACTTTAATATATATATTTTTTTTTTTACTAAAGTTTCTGGAATAATTGAAAAGTAAAATGTTTTTGAATAAAAAAAAAATAAAAAAAAATAAGCACCAGTAGATGGTGCTTCATATCAATCTTTTAATGAGTAAGTCACTGAATCAGTCCGTACCATCACATTTTCTCAACTTTATTGTCAACTTCATACTGAAGCAAAAGTATTTTTGAAAACACAGTATTTTGTAAAAGACACGTGAATTTCCTCCTCCAAATATGTTTCTTTCTACACACTAAATCATCCAAATGAACTGATTACAGTTCAAGTTTTTGCTTTTTAAGTGTTACTGATTATGCTGCCATTTAATGAGACCTAGTGAACATTCATGTAGACATGATCACAAAATAAACCATGACACGAGTGGTCTCAAATCAACCATACAAAGTTTATTTGGGAAAATGACCAATTGTGACCGTACTTGATTCTTCTTATATTTAATTGAGACCACAATCATTTATAGCTACACCAAAACAAAGCCGATTCTCCCTGTATGCAAAGTATGCATGATGCATAAGGCCCCAGTTCACAAGCATTGGTGTGGATTGCAGAAGCTGTCCAGTCTCAGTCGTGTCATGTCATGTTCCTCTGGATGTTCGGTGTTCTGGCAGCTCATCTCAAAAAAACCACAGATGCTTTACAAACCAGATTAGTGAGCTTAACTCAAGCCGAGACTGAACACATAATCAAACAAACACACGAACTGAGTCAAACGTGTCGTTCAGGGTGCTTTAACATATAAAACTGTCAATGTTTTGGTCTCTCAGTTTTTGTTTTAAGTGAAACAACAGTCAAATTTCCATAAAACAATGTGTTTTATTAATCAGAATAATGAATGTGTCAGAGGTGAGCTCTAAGCATTAGGTCTAATTTCAGACTCATATGCGCAACATGAGTTGTTCCTGGTTTAGGGCTAATTAACCATAATCCATCCTGGTCTTCAAAACTAAAGCCACCTCAGAGTTAGTAAACTCATTTGTTGATATCAATTAAATATTGTCAGTCCAGGATTGAGTGTTACTGTACTTGTAAAAAAATCACATTATGCCTGATCACGTGTGCTTCAATCTGACCTGTATTGTGTCCAAATCCCATTCGTCTATTTTTTTCTCCTCTTTCAGTGATAGATAGATAGTTAGATAGATAGATCGATTGATATTCACTATCAATAAGAAAGACAAAAAGACCAGAGAAGTATCAACCTTATAACCAAAGAAATGTTGAAAATGCAAACATTAATTGATGTGATGTTTTCTGCAGGAATGAAGCAGCGAAAGGAAAGGCCTGAACGCTGATGTTTTGAGTCAGACTTGTATTTTCTATCTGTGTTGCTTTCCTCCGTACGCTTCACAGCCTCACTCTCATTGTTCCACACTGTTTCCATTCTTTAATAATAGAAGAGCAGTGTGTTTTATGCATCCATTTTTGCCACGCTCAGTTTCACAAAAAAATGGAGCTGGAAACACGTATCCAGCACACAGATGTAAAGTAACATTCCTCCCGCCAACACAATTAGTTTTCATTGAACGCTATTGATCTTTCTCCACGTTCAATTATATCCACACATGAATGTTTGTAGTCATTAGACGTGCTCTTTGTTGTGTCACCAACAGCAATTAAATCCGGACGATTTCCAGAAGCATTCATGTGGAACCGCTGGAATCGGGACAGGCATGAGCACAAGTCCGGCTGCTATGAAATAAAAATGACACGCGTCCCTCAGTGTCTCGGTGGCTGAATTCTTCCTGATCTTCAGGAATCTGTGTGCTTGCCTTCTGAAAAGTCCTTGATACGAGCAAGATGGCGTTTGTGTTTATTAAAGGAAAATATCTAGGTTCATCCTGACCAACAAGAGCTTGAAGTGACTGTGAACTAATCCAGAGTCTGTTTATCCTAGACTGGCTTTGAGTGCTCCAGATAACAGACAGAAAACACTGCCAGTCTCTCAATCTATTTGCTGATTCTGAAAAGCAAAATAACGTTTGTATTGACTTTACAGATTTGGCCGTTCTCTGCGTCCCGCTGAGCTGGCTGGAGTTCAAGTCTGGGATACATATTCACTTCTGCTAAATATAGACACAAAATATTAATGCAGAGCATTTCAATCTGCTTGACAATTAGAACATATCCTGCGTATCAACATCCGATATTAGTTACCAGACACAAATCAAGAGTGAATCAAAGAAAAAAAAAAGATGATCTGTTCATTGTACAATACAGACTAGAATCTGTCTGAGATATGAAACATATCAATGAACACACAGTGATTGTTTTACCAACAGCAGGGCGTGTTGACACATGTTATGGGGTAAGTTGTCACAATGGGAATTTAACATTTAAACAGTGAAACATTTATTAAACAAACAGGAAAATCATTAAGGTAATATAGACTACTGATCAATTGTTTGAGGACAGATCGAACAAAGAAGTCTCTTCTGCTCACCAAAGCTGCATTTTAATCAAAAATACATTAAAAATTATTTCTGAAATATGATTACAATTTTAAACATCTGTTATCTCTGTTAGAGTGTAATGTATTTCTGTGATGCTCCGCTGTATTTTCAGCATCATTCCTCCAGTCTTCAGTGTCACATGATCTTCAGAAATCAGAATAATATGATGATTTACTGCTCAAGAAACATGAAGCTTATTATCAATGTTGAACACAGTTGTGCTGCACAATATTTTTGAGGAAACTGTGATACTTTTTATTTTTAGGATCCACAGATGAATAGAAAGTTCAAAAGAACAGCATTTATTTAAATATAAATATAACATTGCAACATCATAAATGTCTTTTCTCTCTATTTTGATTAAGTTAATGTGTCATTCATAAATAAAAATATTCATTTTTAACAGTTTTAGAAATCATACTCGATAAACTATATGACTACAACACATCATTTAATAGCACCAATCTCTAAGAAATCACTCAAACTATGAAAAAAAGAACTTATAACTTTTATGAACAGTATCGGAGAACACAGTTCACATCTATATTGGTTTGTAACCTTTTATATAACACTATGACTTTTATATGTTTCTTAGTATTATATAATATTGTAATAATAGTATACATGAAACATTTTATATTGTATTATAGTACAACCAGTTCTTAGTATATAGTAACTCTTGTCATTAAAATAAGATGTTACAAAAATAGAATATTGGAAGGATGGAATTTAAAAAAGATTATTCTAATTTATGACTCTTTTATTACTGAGATATTATAGCCACTTCCCTGTGTGACAACTAGCCCCAGCCTCCCCGTACACTGAATCAGCTACAAACACATTCATTGCACATTGTGACAATATGCACAAAGACAATAAATGATGATATATTCCACTGGATTTAAAATGATTTCTGTAAAAGTCCCAGAAGAGTGGAGTCATTTGAAAGCTGTGGTCAGATTAAAGCCCTATCAGCCACTGACCGTCCTGTAGAACTGCCCCAAATATAACACATGCAATACCAAAACCTCTAAACCACCTGAAATTAAATGATAAAAACCAAAGAAGTATGTGTGAGTTTGGGAAGAGAAGCTTTTTTTTTTTTTTTTTTTTTTTAATAACAGGCCAAAATGAGTAAAAGTGAGGAGCAGTACAGGCCTTAATGACGTGCCACTTCACCTCGCTCCTCCTGTCCTGAAGCAGCTAATTACAGCCATTCATAACCCTGACTCACTGATGGGGAACTCAACGGCAGGAAGGTGCTGGGTGGTTTTGGATGGGCGACTCAAAAGAATGTTAGCCCTGCTGTACATCACAGTAAGGGCAGAGCCGTCCCGTGCTGCACTCCTATGATGCATCTGCCTGCTTTGAACAACATTAAAGATGCACATTCTGTAGAGCAGTGAGTAGATTTGGTACAGTGTGTAGGATGTGGTGCACTGAAGACTGTAAAGTAAGTCAACAGTGACCTCTCTCTCTCAGAACTGGAACAACAGACTGATGGGAATATATCACATCTTCAGCCGGAGATGAAGCACAAGGAGCTCCACATTCAGTAAACCTCTCGATCAATCCCAGTGGGGAACAAACCTTTATGCTTGGTGTTTTATTGTTGTTATTATAATGAATGTTATATACAAGTGCAAATGTGTAACAGGACTACCAGCACTTTTTTGGTAAAAAAAAAAAAAAGTGTTACACTTCACTAAGTACATGTTACAGGAATTATATGGAGATGGGTAAGTTTAAGGATACTATAATACCAGTGTACTTACATGGTAACTCCTCATGAACTGTCCACTTCATATAAAGTGTAACATTCCGGACACCAACCATAATTAATATGTAAAGCCAAACTTACTGACCACTGCTGTGTAACATCAGAGTAATTACATGATAAATCTACTATAAAGTGTAACACTTTCTTTACCAATAACTGCTGTTAGTCCTGTTACACATTTGTACTTTCATTACCAAAAAGTGTTGTTACTGATGTCCTATTACACATTTATAGTTACATATAACATTAATTGGGTTGTTACATAGTTACAGAAATAGCACAGCTGTAGATACTATGTACCAATGTGTACTTAGACTGTGGTTATATCCTACACACACATCTACTTACTATGAAAGTACACAGGTATAAGGGACGATATAAAGCGGGACCAAGATTTTTAAAACAAATATTAATTTATTGTATTATGTATTTTATATATCTAATCTGGTTGCACTTTATTTTACAGTATGTGTATTTACATGTACTTATAGTGTACTTACAATGTATTTATCTAAGAAAGTTCTCTCTCTCTTTCTCTCTGTATATATATATATATATATACCTGTGTTCTTAACCATATATCCCACAGTTTTTGCTTGGCTGCTTGAGGCCGTGCATTACAGTGATTTTACCACAGTTTAGTCATTGTTTTAGGCACTGTGTTGTGTGGTAAAATCACCATATAAACGGATTATTGCTAGCGTGTAATGAGCGAGTATATGAAGTTCGTGGAGTTTCTCCATCACGCTCAGTGCTGGAGTGGCTCGTGTCAGTGAGTCTCTCTCTGTCCGCCGGGGGTTTCTGAGCCGCTGACTCTGACTGACCAGCACAGACACGAGTGCTCAAGCTCAGGTGAGCAGATTAGATCACCTGTGGGGTCCTTTAATAAGAGCGGAGCCTGTCAGAGCTGATGATGTCCGCAGCACGGTCAGAGTTTCCCCGACGGCCCGGGCTGCTGAAGGACGGATGGTTTCACACCACAGCTTCTGACAGCATGTCACCAACTCCAGCCGCACTGCACTCCATGTTCTTCAGCGTGTTTTTATTTGTTGTTGAGTTGTTGTGGGCTTTTTTCCTCTGTTCCTATGAATGAAAACATCTTGCTGTCACACACATCACACTCAAGTGTTGTGAGGCCAGCCGAGGGTCTCTGACACGCTTCAAACCCTCGACGAGATGGAGAAAAACTCCACTCACACTCACACGAAGGCTTCTGCTGTTCAGTCATGTATCCTTTATTTGTTTATTTATTTTTATGTAAAAAAAAAATTCTGTTTTATTGAGTGGACAATGAAATGATACAAGCTTGCATCATCTCTCAAATATCAGAGCATTTGCACTGACCACTGAAAATTGCTATTTTCAGAAGTTATGTTTTGGAATGATTCAGACTTCAAAGGAAAGAAAAAAAAAATTCAACATCATTTGAAATACATGCAGAAAGCTAACATAAGTTAAAACACAGTATGGCCTCTAGCAAAACAGCTATCTACACTGAATCTGTATAAGGCAGCAATACATTTCTAAATATTATATTATATTTCAGCAAGATTAATTTTTAATGAGGCAAAAAGAATACCTGTCACCCCTGTGTTTATCAGTTTGCACTGGCTTCCAATAGCTGCTCGCATAAAATTCAAGGCATTGATGTTTGCCTACAAAACTACCACTGGCTCTGCACCCATTTACCTAAATTTGTTACTTCAGACTTATGTGCCTCTAGAAGCTTGCGTTCTGCAAGTGAACGTCGCTTGATTGTTCATCCCAAAGAAGCACAAAGTCACATTTACAGACTTTTAAATGAAATGTTCCCTTCTGGTGGAATGACCTCCCCAACTCAATCCGAGTCCTTAGCCATCTTAAAACACATCTCTTCCATCTTTATTTGTCCCTCTAACTTTAACACTTTAACTTTAGCTATTTTGGATTTTGTGAAGAACATCCTTTCATGAACTAAACTAATAGTCCTAAGTTTTCAACTCACAAACAGACACCAAAACATTCGTAAGAGGCGGGGCCACTTTTACTGAAATAGCTAAACTTGTCAATGGAATGACATGTAAGACCCCATGAGAAACATTGTTTATTCTGGCCACTGTGTCATGCTATAACTGGACAAACAGATAAAAACAGCTATAACTACACATCCATTAGTCCGACTGACTTGTTAATTCACATGCAGTGTTTGTGTCCAAAGTGCCACAGCTGTCTATGAGCACATTCATGGATCTCATTTCCAATGGGGTTAACAGAGGATGATCAGAACAAATCTCAGTGGGCCTGTTTGACTCATGATCCTAAAGGGTTATGATACATTTTAGAGAAATCAGCCACAGGGGGGGTGATATCACATTTTTCAAGCATGTAAATTATTGTATATTGTATGGCATTTCACCCATACAGACATACAATGGCTGAGTTACTGTCAAACTGATGGAAAATCAGTTCTTATAGTGTGGTCGTTTAATTATAAACATTTTTGAAACATCTGATATCTGATGTCTACGAATGGACATCTATCGGTAAACCTTTGATAAACTAGTGATGTAATACAAATAATTTATCCTAAAAAATACAAACAAATCATGTGAATATCCATCAAAAACACCTGAAGATAACCTTAAAAAATAAGAGTTAACATAATTCTCCAAAACTATGTTCGAGGATGAGGAGGCCTCACAGAGTCCCTCAAAACACTACCAAAGAAAGATTTCCCTGTGACAATGTGTTAATCAGATGTTTCTACACTGAATATGACAAAAAGACAACTTCTTTTTCAAGTTATAATATACCGTAAGCTTTCTGTGAGCGGAGCTGGCGTAGCATCAGAAAAGACACACAACAGTGTGTTTGAAGCCTGCTGTTTCTAGAACAATACACGGCTGAAACTGAACGTGTGATGTTAGGAAAGCCATTGAGAGGTTTTTACACACTGTAAAATGTAATTGCTGAGCTTACTAAAATGATTAAGTAAACTTAACTTACTTTATTAAGTTTTTTGATATTACTTAGTTTAACTAAGTAATTCCAACTTTTTCCCCACTCAAAGTGCTTAAACTCAACTTGTTCATTTAGCTCAACTTAAAAGTTTAAGTATTGTGAATGCACCAGATATACAGTAGGTGGCGATAATACTCCAAAGGAGTTAGAGATCATTAATTGGACGAAGAAGAAGACGACTGCACATGCTAGTTACTTGGTTCAGATAGCAGGTTCATTAATTTGCACGTGGCTGGATAAGAGAATGATAAGGTGAGTCTCATTTTTTATAGTTTAACTGCTACATTTTCATTACAAAATAATAATATATCAATCAAAGTTCATAAACAGTAATATTTTGTTAAAATATTTATATAAAATCGATGGATGACGTTGGATTGCTCTTAGCAATCTAATAATTGGTAATCGTCTCGCTTTAAAGATAAACGTGTTTTAGGTCAACAGACAAGTTTCAGAGGTGGATAGAGTAACAAAAACTTAAGTAAAATACAAGTTACTGTGTAAATGATTAGTTGAAGCTATAGTCTTAATAATTACTTGAGTAAAATGTATGCAATGGAAAAGTAACACGTTTATAATTAGTGTTGATGTCGTTTATATATAAACAACGGTTTTCAGATTAGGGATGGACGAGAGAAGCTCTTTACACGTGTAACGTTACTCATACCTGCAATTGAACATTTGAGCATAGTATACAGGATTTTTGCCTTGTGTTCTAAAATAAATACAATAATGTGTAAGGTTATATATTCTGTAAGCACGTGTGTCTAAGCGACGTTTTTTTCTTGAGACTAAAAACTCATTCTGATTTTAAACACCTCACGTGCCTTCAGACCATATACTGAACAAATTAGTGATTCGTGAGCCAGTTTAAATCGTCTTTCTCTGTTGTCTTTTCAAACGAATCGACACGAAAACCATTAATTTAATGCCTTAAAATGCAAAAGAATGTTAAATAAGAGGTGCTGCAAAGAAACCAATATTTTATACAAGTTTTTAAAGTGGATGCTAAAAATTGTTTTTACAAATTGCTTGTTATTAATCCATATACTTTAACTCCGTTAACTTTTTTGCAGAATGTTTCTTTGAAGAGTGCAGTGGACATGCAGTGGAAGTGTAAGTTCTGTGTTTATTTCTGTGAAAAGAGAGCTCTGCTATTGAAGCATTATCGGATTAAACATGGAAGCTACACAAGAACCAACCAAATTCCTTGTCTTCACACAGACTGTTTGTGTTCTTTTAAATCATTCAATGCTCTAAAAGTGCATTTAACAAGAAATCACTCTGAAAATGCAAAACAAACAAGTGGATCAGAACCAGCACCTTTGATATTTCATTGTCCTCTCTGTGAATTTAAAGAACCCTGCACAGAATCCTTGTTTTTCTGCCATTTGCGTCAACATCTGAAAAATAATGAAATGGTTCAGTGCCCATACAAAGACTGCAATTTTGAAAGCAGAATTTATTCCACATTTAATGCTCATAAAAGTAAGCAACACCAGTTTAGCACGCAGAGGAACTTAAAGCCCAACATTTTAGTGGAGTTGCAAAATATTGCTGCCGATTTACAGCAAGATGTTACACAAAGTACAGCTTCTTGCTATGATTCAATTGATTCTACAGAGTTTGGCCAGGATGAATATGAAGAAGGTGACCCAAATCAAAGTCTAGATGATTTACAGAGACAACTAAAGCATAATTTAGGATTGCTTTTCCTTAAGATGCAAACCATTCTGCATATATCTGATGCAGCAGTACAAGAAGTAATACAACAAATTACTCAGATTTTTCTTCTGTCAAGGCCACTTTTGAGTAATGGCATTCAACAGATTTTAAATCAACATGAAATCACTTATAGTGATAATGTTTTGAAAGAAATTGTGAAAGTTGTCACAGAAAATAATCTGCTCTTAAAAATGACTGAGTCTGGTGAGCCTCTATCTACCATCAGTAAAAGAGCATCATACTTTGAGAAAGAATTTCCAATAGTTATGCCAATAGAATACAAACTCGACAAAGAATCACAGTCTTTTGCATATGTGCCAATCTTGAACATGTTACAGCTGCTTTTAAACCGATCAGAGGTCCTTGATAAAGTTCTTGCTCCCGATGGAAGTGCATGTGGAATTAGTTCCTACAGAGATGGCACTAACTACTCTGAGAATCCTTTTCTGATGGCAGAAAAATGTAGGATTTTACTTACCCTCTACACTGATGAATTTGAAATTGCCAACCCTCTTGGCACTTCAAAAAAGAAACACAAGATGTTCAGTGTTTACTGGGTCCTTGCCAATCTTCCCTCTAAGTATCTGTCTTCTCTTCATGCAATTCAGTTGGCAATCTTATGCAAAGCTAGTGCAGTGAAACGGTGTGGATATGAAAAAGTCCTACACCCTCTTGTTCAAGATCTGAAAACATTAGAGAAACATGGCGTCTTTGTAGAGCGGTTAGGAGAATGTTTATTGGGAACTGTTCTCTGTGTGTCTGCTGATAACCTTGGTGCCCACTCCTTGGCAGGATTCCAAGAGAGTTTCATTGTGGAACACCCCTGTCGCTTCTGTATGGTGAAGAAGAGCGAAATCCAACAAAGAGAGGTACGGACAGGAGCATTTGAATCCAGGACCAAGCTAAATCACGAAAGGCAAGTTGAGGAAGTTTTAAAAGATCAGAGTTTGGTTAAACAGTATGGTGTGAAAGGTAGTTGTGTCTTCAGAGAGCTAGACTATTTTCACACTATCGGCGGCTTTCCACCTGACCTCATGCATGATCTCTTAGAGGGTGTCATACCCGTTGAAATGGCAATGTGTCTTAATGATTTGATCAACAAAAAGTACATTACTCTTGACTACTTAAACAGAACAATCAAGCAGTTTCCATACAAATTCATGGACAAGACTGATCAGCCTCAAACTATTCCAGTTGCCTTTGCCTCTAGAGGCACAATTGGTGGTAATGGCCATGAAAATTGGGCACTTCTAAGACTTCTTCCCCTCATGATTGGATTTGATATCCCAGAGAACGATCCATCATGGGAGATTTTAATGCTTTTGAAAGACATTTTGGAACTGGCGACGTCCTTCAGATTCACTGAGGAAACTATTGATTTCCTTGGGGATAAAATTTCAGAGCATAGAGGTTTGCTTTTAACAGCATTTCCTCATTTTGCATTGCGTCCCAAACACCATTACATTGAGCATTACCCACAACTTATACGAATGTATGGGCCTTTAAGAGATGTCTGGACAATGCGTTTTGAAGGCAAACATAAGTTCTTCAAGCAAATAATTCGTGACACAAAAAATTTCAAAAATGTCCCTCAAACTCTGGCAGTCCGACATCAAAGAATGATGGCGTACCACATGGATTCAATTTCTTTTTTCAAGCCTTCTGTGCAGATGGAAAAAGTTGCAGTTACACTGATTTCATCTTTTCCTGAGAATGTTCAGAATGTTCTTCAGAACAACTTTGGTGCTCAAAGCACTGTCCTTGTTACATCCTCAGTATGCATTGATGGTATTAAGTACTGTCCTGATGTAGTTGTTTCTGTCGGCTCCTGTTCAGGTCTTCCTGATTTCAGGCAAATTGTTAAAATTGTAGTCATCAACACAGATGTTTTGTTTGTGTGCAAAGAACAGACAGCGTGGTACACTGAGCATCTGCGTTCCTATGAATTGTCCAGCCATGTACCACTTATGTCAGTCATTAAGCTGTCTGATTTGAATGACTTGTTTCCACTGCCAACCTACAAAATACAAGGCAGGATATTTGTTACAATTAAACACTTCATCTTGTGCTGAATGTTGTCTGGGGTCTAATACTGAAAATTGTGGATGTTTTCTCAAATTATTTTTTAGGTCCACATGACATAATGGAGACAAGAACTGTTTTAAGAGTGATTGTGACTGACAATGATATACGGAAGGTCACACTTCCTAGCAAACCACAAACCCTGGACTCCCTGATTGAACAGCTTGGGCAGCATCTTGATCTTCCATACACGTTCTCTCTTCAGTATGAAGACGCTGATTTTAACAATGCACTTGTTAACCTTACTGACATTGCAGATTTACCTGAGAAGCCCACTTTGAAGGTAATCTCTCTTGTGACATCACCTACACCGAGCCAGGCTGACACCGACATTATGTCTGTTACCTCTCAAGAAGAGTCACCTCTTACACGCCAGGATCCATGGCCAGAAACATTTGAAATTCCCAGCTTTTCCGTGAATGTGGAATACAGACTGCGCCAGGGAAACCTTTTGTTTATGAGAGATAAGACATACTTGCAAGTTCCCAGGGACATGAAACATGAAGTACTTGAAAAGCTTGCCGAGGCCATGTACAAATTTAAAGCATATCCCCGTGAAGAAGATTTCAATGATGTTGCATCGGCACTTGTCAAAAAACATCCATGCCTTTTTGAACCAGGCTCCTCCACTGGATGGAACGGATGGAAAAACAGTATAAAGTTTAAAATGGGTAATTACAGGAGCAAACTAAGGAGAGCTGGATGCACCGATGTTCTTGTTAATTCAATGAAAAGAGGGAGCCAAGATTCTCCAAGAAATGTCAAGAAACCCAAACGATTCGAGATAAATTTTCTACCCAATATGCCTGCTGGTGAAAATGAAAGCAGCATGGAATCAAAACGATTAGAAATTGTGGAGGAAATGAAGAAACGACATCCAAGTTCTACACTGATAGCACAGTACATGGACATAACTTTTTCGCTAAGAAGAAAAGAGTTGGTTGAAAAGGAGCCTTCAGTAAAAGAGACTTTACAAAGATGGCCAGCACTCTTCAGGGAAAGTCAGGTAATTAAGACACATTTTATCTAGGGCATGTAAAAATGTTTCAAGTCTTAATGTGTTTTTGTTCTCCTTTTCGTAGATTATTGCTGAGTTCAACCGGATAACAAGCAAAAACCTCAAGCAAGAATTCTTCTCAGCCCTTGATAAAAATACTTCTCGTTTTCTGGAGATTTTTGAATCCAAGAAAGGCACAGCTGGAAAAAAGCTCTCAGAGTATCTAATACAAATGAAGTCTGCAGTAAGTGTTTTTTGTCAAGTTTAAAGTGATCCGTTTTCACTCTTGATCTTGATGTTTTATGTGTTATTTGTTAGAACATCACTGATGTCACTGCTCGACGGACAGCAGTTCTCCGTGGTCTTGCAGTCCTTCTTGGAGAAGACACTACAGACTTCTTCAAAACATGTTTTGTAAGTATTCTAATTTAATATCTTTTAAAAAATGCTACAAGAAAGATCTCCCAATTTTTGGGGAGATCCTCTGCGCAAAGAGGTCTCTATATTTAGCCATTCTTTACCTATGTCCCGTGACAGTTTTAGCAGCATCCCTTCTCCACTCTATCGCTTCACTCTCTGCTGGTATATACGGTTTCAGCAGTAACAACAAAAACAAACTCCTTTCGATGACCAATAATTATTGTTAAATAATAAATTAAACATTAAAAGGATAGGGAAAGGATCTCATTTTGTTACAAACTTGTATACATTTTTGTTCTGATGAACACAAGGACATTTTGAGGAATGTTTGAAACCAAACCGATCATGGGATGGATGTAACTGTTTTACTAAAAAGATATTGTTATTAAATGTTTCAAAGATGCTTTTGCTGAAAAGGTCCAAATTATCACTGACAATTCCCACTGAAGCCCTGTTACAAATAGTTACTTCCAGAACTAATAACAGCGCCTTAAGCAGTTTAAATTTTTAAAAGGAACATGCACTTGTTTGCGTTTGCAATATAAGAATGTATTTTAATATTGCTTTTCTTTCTTTCTTTCTTAGGATATTGATATTGTCACACCTCAAGTATCAATAGGAATTCTCACTGTGGTGCCAGAGGACAGCCCCATGTCTCCACAAGGTTTGCCATTGGAGGTCACTGATACAGCAATCATTTTGGAGGGTCTTATAGCAATGGATGGACTTGAGAATGTTCCACATGCCATGTGTTTTGTTTTTGGACTGATCTATGCTTTAAATATGGAGTACCCTTCACAGCTTAAATACACTTTTGAGTTCATTCAAAGGGTTTTTCTTTCCCTGGGGCACAAATCTCTCAAGCCAAAACTGCAATCACTAAAAAACCTACTGTTTTAATGTTTTTTTGTTTTTTTTTGTTTCTGATTGCAGAAACAAGTCTGGTTACTGTAGGTTTGTTTTTTGCGTGTATGTTTCTGATGGCAGAAACAAGACCATGTTACTGTAGGTCTGTTGCAGCATTTTTTTTTTTTTTTTTTAATCAGTCACCTGCCAACCTGGATACAAAACAAAAACTCCAGTCACTAAAAGCTTTGTAGTCAAGAATTTGTTCAATATATTTTTAATTGCAGAAACCAATTGGTCTATTGTTGCCTTCTTGGTGTTGTATCCAGATTGATGGGTGACTGATTAAAAATCTTAATACCTGCAACTTAACCTTGATGTTTTTATCTGTTTTTGTTTTATGCTTCTGATGGCAGAAAAAGACCATGTGATTGTAGGTCTGTTGTTGCACTTTTGCAATGTTGTTGATGGATGACTGATTAAAACAAATGTTTTATTTAAAATCTTAAGTGTTTGCAGAAACAAGAACAAAAACAAAACTCTAATTGCTGCATAAATTGGATGTTTTGGTCAAGGTGTGTTCTTTGTGTTTCTGATGGCAGAAACAAGACCGTGTTGCAGTAGGTCTGTTGTTTAATTTTTTTGGTATAGTTTTAATCGGACACCTTCCAACCTGAATGCAAAACCAAAACTTTTAGTCAAGATGTTTGTTAGTAATAACAAAGATTTCGTATTGTGTCTGTTGCATTTAGGGTGTTGTATCCAGGTTGATGGGTGACAAATCCCTATACCCACAACAAAAATGTTTTAATCGGTTATCTGTGTGCAGTAACACAAATGTTTTATTGTAGGGTTGATTAATTGGTTCTTTTAATCACTCACCATCAACCCTTTTTTGCTTTAAAAAACAATTTTGTACACGGTTACATTAAAATGAATGTTTTGACAAACTTTTTTTGCTTTACTCGTTTTTGTTAGTTTAGCTTACTTAAAAATGTGAGGCAATCGGTTTCCTTAAATTTACTAGTAAAGTGAACACTAATAATAAGTTAACTCAACTAATGCTTTTGAGTCACCAGTACTTAATTGTACTTGATGTTTAAGTTTAGTCTACAAATACTATTTAGTTTTGCCAACTTAAAATGAATACTATACTTTACTTAATGAATAAGTTTAGTTTACAAATACTATTTAGTTTTACCAACTTAAAAGTAATACATTAGTTTACTTATAAATTTAAGGCAATCGGTTTCCTCACTTTTTTAAGTTAACTCAACTTATTACATTTTACAGTGCACATTATTCAGCGGCCCTGATGATTGCTTTATCAGTTTACCAGTAGTGAAATACGCTCATCGCTGGCAGATCAGAGATACAGACTCATTGTGAACGCTCTTCTGGATGACGATGAGACGCTGTGAGCGAGCCAAACAGATACGAACAATGAACCGCATGAGCTTCATTCACAACAGACGCATTGTGACTCCAGATAAACACCACTCTGTTAATATTGTGAATCCGTAAAAGCTGGAGATTATTGAGATTACTGACACCACCTGATTCCTCTGGATTTACACTCGCCAGCTTCGACCAGATCGTATTAATTAGCCCAAACCTCTCCTCGCCTTTGTTCGAATCAAACGGCGAGCTGCAAAAAGAAGCTGGGTTTTGTGTTGGGCACAATACGGCGATCACTGGATTCCATCAGTGGGAGTTTGTGATGGCATGAGGTCCGCGTCCATCAGATCGGCGCTCTCCGGCGGCTAAGCTGTTTGTGTTTCTCATTCAGCGGTTACACAGGCCAGCGAGTGTAAACACAGCAGTAGCTTTTATAATTGTGCAGTTGCTAGTGTCATTCCTCTGTCAAATTAGCACACGCTCGCTGCCAGATTAGAGCAGGCCAACATCATGCCGCTTGTCACTGGATCAGCTTAAACTTTGCACAGAGAGCGTGCGGGAGAGCGATAACACGGCCGCCGCTGTTTGCCATGCTCAGCTTTTGGAGTCTCCACTGCCCTCTGGTCCTGAGAGAGAGAGAGAGAGTTTGAGAAAAAAACATCCAAGAGTTAAAAGAAAAGCTGAAAGAACAGACTGCAATGTGTTTACAGCATAAAAACAAGGAAAGCAAATCTCCCAACAAGCACTCAATATCACCAGCCCCCTAAAAAACATGGAAGAATCAAAGAAAATATGAATGAAGAGAAGGAGACAGCATTGGAAAGAACAAACCAAAGACCAAAGTCGCCTCCAGAGTTATCTGAAACTCAACAGAGAGTACAGTATGGCTGACTATCTGCTCTCAGTCAGGAATATAACACACAGACAGTTACTGACCAAGTACAGAGTGACCACCAGCTGGCCATAGAGAGAGGACGACACAGAAAGAGCTGGTTACCTGAAGAAGAGCGAGTCTGTAATGAGTGTAGATCAGGATCAGTTGAGACTGTGACTAATACACATCTCTGAGAGACTCACTGTACAGTCAAATACAGCACAACACTCCTGAGTTACAGTCACTCCATGAAAATCACAGATTAGTAATATTATTTGGTGAAGGACCTACTTCCTCTTTGGTAGCACATCATATTTATAGATGCCACAAACTAAAAAGTAAAGAGTGAACACATCTACATTAGAGAGCGTTTGTTTGAGAGAGAGTTTGGCGGTCGTCTCATCTGTGTTTTGCGACATCAGAGTGACACACATGTTGTGAAACAAGATGCTGATGAGATACATGTGCATCTGTGTCTGTCAGTGTAAACAGTCTGAGGATCATTAACATACCATGCGTTAAGGATGGAAATAATCACTCAAAAATAGATTCTGACATTTTCCACAGAGCTTTTAATTACTTGATGTTTGGAAACTGTATTCTGTAACACTGACATGCCACTCACACTATATACAGGTGCATCGCAAAAGATTTGAAAAGATGGAAAAATTAAAGATCATGGAAAAGATCTTTATTTTATCTAATTTAATAATAATAATAATAATAATAATAATAATAATAATAATAATATGTTCTAGATTCATTGGACACAAACTGAAACATTTCAAGAGTTTGTTTTTTGTTTAATTCTGATGGTTATGACTTACAGCTTAGGAAAATTAAAAATGCAGTATCTCAAAAAATGTGAATCTTCCATTTTGAGCTTGATTAGTTTGATTAATTTTGAGTATAATCATTATACTCAAAATGATTACCTCTTGGGCTAGTTTAGAACATGCAACCACAATTATGGGAAAAACTATTGACTTCACAGTTGTCCAGAAGAAAATCATCAACACCCTCCACAAGGAGAGTAAGTCACAGAAGGTCATTGCTGAAAGAGCTGGGTGTTCACAGAGTGCTGTATCAAATATATTCATAGAAAGTTGACTGGAAGGAAAAGGTGCTGTAGGAAAAGGTGCACAAGCAACAGGCAAGATCCTACCCTTGGGGAGATTGTCATTCAAGGCCGATTCAAGAACATGGTTGAGCTTCACAAGACGTGGACTGAAGCCGGAGTCAGAGCATCAAAAGAGTCACCACACTCAGACGTCTTCAGGAAAAGGACTGTTGCTCAGTGGTCCACAGCCCTCTTTTTAGATGAAAGTAAATTGAGCATTTAATTTAGAAATCAAGGTCTTGAGTCTGGAGGAAGACTGGAGAGGCACAGAATCCAAAGTCCAGTGTGAAGCTTCCGAAGTCAGAGGTGATTTGTTTGCCCTGATGTCTGCTGGACTTGGTCCATTGTGTTTTATCAAGTCCAGAGCCAATACAGCCATCTACCAGGAGATTTTGCTTCCATCTACTGAGAAGCTTTACGGATATGCTGATTTAATTTTGCAGCAGGACTTTAGCACCTGCCCACAGTGCCAGAACCACTTCCAAGTGGTTTGCTGACCAATATATTGGCTTGCTTAGTTGGGGACACTTAATTTCCAGGGGTATCGTCGACTTGATTGCAAAGACACAATTTAAACTGAATTGAGCTGGATGAGGACATCACTGAATTCATTGATCCAATGCCTTTAACTGAAAATTCAGTGTTTACTGCTGTACTTTTGCATTATTGACACACTATTTTCCTATTTAATACTACAAAGCTGCTTTGACACAATCTGTATTGTTAAAAGTGCTAGATTAATAAAGGTGAATTGACTTGACTTGTACAGACATGTGGTGAAGGATTAGCCATGAAAATGAATGGATACAGTGATTTATTTATTTATTTTATTATTTATTTATTTTTGTGGCTGATCCTTATGCATAAGCATTTTATGGGAGGAGAGAGTTTAAATGAATGATGAGTTGCAATTAACTTAGGTTTGCACTGATAATTTTACTGGTATTTATGCCAATTTTTACAGATTTCGGGAGGACGGTTGCATGTGTTGTGTATTCTAATGCATGTTATAAGCTGTACTGCACTTAGGCCTTGCAGAGATGCAGTTCTTTCTTTTTTTTATGTTGTAAACGGATCCGAAACACTGGATCACGAGGGGCTGATGTATAAATGAACACAGTGCTGCGCTTCACTTTCAGAGTTGCCATGTCAGACTTTATTTGTGGAATTAAACTGCAGCCTTTACAATTTGATAATCACGCCAACTGGTGGGTAACATGGTTTCATTTATAGGACAGCACAGATTTTTACTTGTATGTCTTGGTAAGGGATAATTTTGGACCATAGGTGAGTTGATCAGGGTTTCCCATACACAGCAGTTAGATGGTACCACTAGCTCTTTATGTGCAATCCATTCGCAAAATTATTATTATTATAATAATTTTTTTTTGTAAACACCATATTTTGCAGTATGTTTTGTAATTGTTTACGATTCATATGGGTCATACTTTTCCAATCAGAAAATGCATACATGCCTGTACATGCCTGTATATAAGAAAGTCCTGAAGTGCAAGCGTTCGTCGTGTTTGGCGAGGTGATATAATGCACACAGCGTGCATGAGGTGGATTGGTTGCTGTGTGAGAGAATGTCTGTACACAGGCCTCTGGCATCAGGTTCAACCGCTGTGACACTTCCCAACATGCCAATCTGCAAAGCTTCTCATTAATATGCAAATCAGGTCTGTTTTTCACATGCACCATAGAAAAAATAAAGCAAACAAAAAGAATGTTCCTCAGAAACATAATGCATATTTCATGCACCATGTGCTTCTGCAGAACAATCAACTGCAATTTAATTGGTTTGGACATTACAGTTAAAAAATGTAACGGTGTAAGTGAGAGAGACGCCATATAAGACTTCATTAAGGCCGTCGTATTAACTGTCAGCGGATCACATGCTCCGGAGACAGACATGCGCTGGGTCTGTGACCTTTCACATACGTAAGGTGGGTTACACGTCAACAGGCGGAAAACAGGACAGAGCTTTTGACTGTCCCTCATGAATATTGTAATGACCTGCTCAGTGGCGGCCGTGTCTCAATACATGGCTGAGCTTTAAGGGAGCGGGTGACATGACACAAGCATACGGCGGTCCCTGAGCCCACTCATTAACCCTTCTCAGCCCCGGCACATCAGCTCGCTTGAGGGACAGAGACAATGTTTTAATTGGTCCATGTGATATTTGGAGCTCAGACGGCTGTAGAACAGCTGCTGTCTGTGACATAATGAGGGTAGATCTGAGCCAGAGGAGCTGAAAGCCAGCAGGATTCTTGAGTGGATGAGACTTGATGACTTGTGAGGGGATAGGACAGGTGAGCTCATTTCAGAAGAAAACCTGAGTGCTGTTTGTCTGTGTAAATCTCACCGCCAAAATGCAGTGTTTCAGCCAGATGCCAGTTGTAGGTCCTTAAGAATTTTGTTTTTCTCCATATTCCAGTTTTTAACTTATTATGGTGTTATATATATATATATATATATATATATATATATATATATATATATATATAGCAATTAATAGAATAAAGCATTAAATTTAACTGTTTATTACAAAGTGATAAAAGTGCCCTATGAAATACATTTTGTTTCTCAAATTATATTTTAGTTTGACCTTTTTTTTTTTTAAAGCTAGATTCCATTTTAATAGTATAATTAATTAATAATAACCAGTAGTATAAATAGCAACAAATGGAATCTTGCTTGTAAAAATAACTGCAACTAGTGATTGCTGTTAATTTGTAGTAATTTTTCTTGATACATTTTTAAAAACTGACCAGTGCATTTCTACTTCCCATCACACTTTGCATTGGACTGGATAAACTGTTAGAGTTTATTTCTCTTGTATTCCACATTGATTGATTTATTGATTGATTGTTGTGTTGATCTGCTCAAGCCAACAGATCCACAGTGCTTATGCTCTTCTGGAGGTCAAACTATGAATGTTTCATTTTTAAAGGTGAGACAGGACAAAATCATGAGCACTGAAGTTATAACTGACATCTGCAGACAGCAATATCTCAGAAAGGGTCAGCACTAAAGGTCGCTGACCGCTGTCAGCAGAAGCTGTCTAATCCATGTAGGAAAACACAGATTGAATCAGCAGAGCCACGGTCACTGCAGGTGTCTGACATCCAGCATCTACTACAGCACCATCTTTACATTACATGTATTCTCAGCTCATCTCAGCAGTGTTTTATCAGCATGTTTATTTGCAAGGGATCAAACCAGCAGCCGGACTATTCATCTGACCTATCAGAGACACACTATCTAGGACATGATGCACATGCTTACACTCAAAACACACATGCTCACAAGAGCTCAGCACTTGCATACAGCACACAAAAGTGTGTGTGTCTCTCTCTCTCTCTCTCTCTCTCACTATATATATATATATATATATATATATATATATATATATATATATATATATGATAAGACCTGTAGATCATCTTACATATCACTGATATTTATATCCTATGAAATAGTTTAGCAATATCGAACCAGCAAGAGTGTTGTTTTTGCCCAATATATGCACCATTGCTAATGTGTTACTGATTTTATACAATAGTTCAATAAACAAGTTAATGTATTGTTTTAGACACAATATTGCATTTTCTTTGCTCGTTTTCACCAACAAAGATAGTTCTAATTAAAGCCAAAGCCGAAGTGTTTTGTGTCTCTGATCAAGATACAGCAGAGATTTGTTATCGAGTAAATCAATGGTTATAAATTAATCTAGTGAGTCAATGATTCAGTGATTCATTCAATAATACAGTTGCTTGGTTCATTCTTAAATTAATTAACTGGTTGAACAAATCAGATAAATGAATTACCGAATGACTCACTCACCCACCCACCCAATATTTTTTATTTTTATTAGTTGACTTTCTATTTGTGAAAAATTGTTGTATGACAAAAATGTTTTGGCATCGAAATTAACACTGCACTAAATAAAATATGTGTTTATTTAACCACCTTAGTAAATGTATATGATTCTAAAGGGTGATTTTGAGTTGCCTAAAGAGGCCTATCATCTCTAAAGAGTGCTGTGCCTCATCGATCTATAGAAGTAAACTTGAGCGATTTCCCGCTGGCTGTGCTTTCCTCAGCTGTGTCTCCTGCTCTGACAATATAAAAGATGTGTGTTTGCCCGATATGGAATTCAGAAATGCGTCGAGAAGTAAAATCCAGCGCAGACAGGAAAGTGTCTGCTGATGAAACCGAATGCAAATGAAATAGGTGAGGTGAGGAAGGCAGAGCGCAAGGACAGCAAACGCTTCACCATCTGCCTCTCTACAAACCTCCAGAAACATCCAGCCAGAACAGACAACATATTCTCCTCATCAGCCGCGCGGTGACAAGCCTCTGTCACACTACAGCGCAGCCCAGGCAAATTAGAGTCGCCCACTGAGAGCTTGTAAATGGGAAATCGAGGGGAAAGTCAGAGCTCCCAATGTGAGAAATTCGTACAGACAGACACACAGAGCAACTGTACAGACTCAGGACAAATATTTGATAGCCATGCTGTCACTCGTTTTTAACCGCCGATGAAATCAACTTGACAGTCACAGCGCAGGCGCTCACGAGCCAACAATGGACAGGCGCTCACGATTTTGGGAGCTTTTTTCAAGCGAGTCGGCTTGAGTGACACTAGCGCTAACCTCCCAGGTTACACTAACAGACATCAAGGCACCAATCAAGGCTGCCAAAGAGGGCCTGTCTCACCGAGTTTGGATGGGAGCTTTCCGCTCGGCCGTCTCCGACTGACAAGCACCTTAAAAAGGCCTGTCAGTTGGACATGAATTGCAGTGACCTCCAGGGCCTCATCCAGGAAATTCAAAAATTAATGTAAATGTACTTGAGGGCTGAGCCATTCTTCTGTGAAGCATTGCCAAAAATGAAATATTCAAAGGTGAGAGTTAATACCTAGAAACACGGTGGACTGATCTCCTCGGCTCCGTTTGGGGAGAATTTTAGCCGAATATATTTCAGCCTCTCCTTATTTGAGAGACAATTTCCAGCCGCTGAATTATAGGTATGCCTATTATTAACACATTGGGTGTTTATCGGTGCTTATATAGCACATATTCCCATGACCAGTGGCGGCTCCTGCCAATTCTCTCAGGGTGGGGGCAAATGTTTGCTCGATTAAGGAAAGGTCACCCATTCAATTGATAAATTAACGGCTAGTAAAAGATGTAAAGGAAACTGAACTACTATAGCATTAATTAAAAATAAACTGACATTAGGAATCAATCTCTTTCTGTCCTTATGTTTCTATATGCGTGTTCTATACGCGCCAGGATGTTTACTTTGATTTCAATTTAACAAGAAATAATTGAAGTCACATAAATAACTGTTTACACAACTCATTTATATCACATTCCCCACTTACATTACACTGCTTACTTAAAGGGATAGTTCACCCAAAACTCTAAATTATGTCAATAATAACTCACCCTCGTGTCGTTCCAAACATGTAAGACCTCCGTTTATCTTCAGAACAAAGTTTAAGATATTTTAGATTTAGTCTGAGAGCTCTCAGTCCCTCCATTGAAGCTGTGTGTACGGTCCACTGTCCATGTCCAGAAAGGTAAGAAAAACATCATCAAAGTAGTCCATGTGACATCAGAGGGTCAGGTAGAATATTTTGAAGCATTAAATACATTTTGGTCCAAAAATAGCAAAGACTATGACTTTATTCAGCTTTATTCAGGACTGAGAGCTCTCGGACTAAATCTAAAATATCTTAAACTGTTTTCCGAAGATAAATGGAGATCTTACTGGTTTGGAACGACATGAGGGTGAGTTATTAATAACATAATTATGATTTTTTGGTGAACTATCCCTTTAAATTCTCACTTATATTACACTGTTCCCTATTATCCATATGCATCTCTGCTCTTTCGTGTTTTTTCACCTTCTGCGAGAGATGATGCATTTCAGTGACACCTGTAGATGTCCATGAGATGTCCGTCACGTTCTCGCGATGGAACAAAATGCACCGGCAAATTAGCAGAATACCACATCCTCAAAAATCCTAGTTTATGCGATTTCCCGCCCTTTGTAGATACTAGTTTGATGTTTAAATTTGGTCTTGGGTGTCCTAATTCTTTAATTGGCAATTTATCCTTATTGCTACGATGAATGAATTGTATTTCTTTCAATGACACGATATAATTAATCTGTGCTGAGGTAACGTTCGTCTTGATGTCAATCAAGTTCAGCTGACAAAGGCATAGCTGTCCCCGCTTCTGTTTTTTTTTTTTTTTTACATTTGATAAAGATATTACAGTATTTTTTTCAGTTTTTCTTGTTCAAAATAGTTTTTAAATATTATTGGATGTCACTGCACCAGTCCTTGCTCAAGTTAAGGCTGGTTATACACTGTGCGATTTTCATCCGATTTTCAGCCGAATTCTGTGCGACTCTTTTTCAGGTCGGGTCGATTTTCAACATTTTCGGGGGTCGTTTGTCGGGCAGTGTTTGTGCAGTGTACAAGGGGAAACGAGAGGCGATTAAACTCTCCCGACCGGCAGTCGTTTGGTCGGATGGATTTTCTGACATGTCAGAAACTTTGGTCGCCTCTCGTGAGGTATCGCACTGTTGAAGCAGGGCTACGAACTGATTTATCGGTTCATCTAGATATGCCTACACCTTTTTTTTTTTTGACGTTTCAGCACACAGAATTGTGCATATAACCAAAGCAGTGCGTTTATCCCGGGAAAGCATGTTTATTCAGAAACCGCCACAAACATCCGGGTTCTGAGGGATCCTACATGTTGATTCGGTTGATTCCTCAGGTATAGTGTGAGCAGTCAAATCACAACTCGAAGATCGGACCTTACAGTGAGCTTTGGCTTTAAATCGAATGCGATCCACTCGTACAGTGTGAGTTGGTACCTTGCCGAAATCGCACAGAAATCTCACAGTGTATGCCCGCCTTAAGGTTGAGCATGATAACAATAGCATGTTAGTGCGAGCCCTCCCGGAACTCATTGAGATTGCATTGCAGTGTCTGCACAAAAAAAGGATCTATGAATGGAAGTCTATGAGAGCACTCGGGGTGATTCACAGTTTGACAGAAATCGCCCAAAAAGGGGCGGTACTACACAAAACGCGACTTGAAGCTGATTGGACTATTTATCTATTTATCTACTATTTATTTATATTTTACCAACTATGAAGAAGCAGCCAATTAAGAGTTTATTGAAGCAAAAGTCATAATTAATGGTTTGTTAATAGCGATAATTGGACCTTAATATAAAGTATGACCAAATTAAAATTGATTGCCCTTTCCAAACAGTTACAGTGAGCTTCAAAAAACACAGAAAGCAGGCTAAATGTTTCATAACTGTAGTCCATATGCCATGTGCACTAGATTCCAAAACCTTTGAGACAATTTTAATACGGCTGAATTATCAATTTTCCTTTTGTGCCAAAAATCATTTAAATGTTAAGTAAAGGTCATGTTCCATGAAGATATAGTGTAAATTTCCTTCTTTAAATGTATTAAAATCTATTTTTTGATTAGTAATTTGCATTGCTAAGAAGGCGATTTTCTCAGTATACGGATTTTTTGCACCCTCAGATCACAGATTTTCAAATAGTTGTATCTTGGCCAAATATTGTTCTATCCTAACAAACCATACATTAATGGAAAGATTATTTATTCAGCTTTTAGATGATATTTAAATCTCAATTCAAAAAAAACGGTATCACATACAGTATGACAATATAGCTATATATTGGTGGTGATTATATAAAGTGTGAACGACTGAAAATTCGCTATATTGTTTTATAAATATTATCTTTTTCTATTCAGTAGTGAGCTTTCTCTGTTTCGCATGTGGCATGAAAAACACACGTTTTATTTAAATTCTGAATATATTATCGTATACTGCATGCAAAAAATGCTTCCTTTAAGTTTATAAAAAAATGTCACTCATTCATCATGATTTCACAAAGTTAAAAAAAACAAACAATAAATGTGATCACACTCTCTGTTAGAAAGAAGTTACGAGCATGATAGAACTTATAACCTAAACACCGCTTATTGGCCATTGCGTTTTATAAATCAACAAATATGTCTGTGACTGGCTACATTGCTCACAAAAATGCATTGTTAAATTGCTTTCCAAAGCAGAAGGACAGATTCACGTTGAGAGGCAGATAAACAAATCTTATACCAGGGGTTATAGGCAGCTTTTCCATCCCCCTGAGTTGTCTGCTTCGCCATGTCCTCCTGGGCTGCCTGACCGGCCATGGCTCCCTGAGCTTACTGATCCCCCATGGGTACCGGAACGGGTACTGCCCCGGTGGAATTGTTATGGTGTGGGACGCACCTTCCGGGAGGGGGAGTAATGTCACACCCGTTAGACTATCAGTGTGTGTTTTCTGTCTCCACATGCTCCATGATCCTTCATGTTTGTTTTTGTTTATTAATTTCAGGTATTCCTGTTCTTAATTCGCTGTCCGGTATTGAATGTCATCTTCTCTGCTACGCGTTTTCTTGGTTTCCTTGGATGACAGTTAAAGTATCTTTGTTTGAAGTATTCTCCATGTCTCCACGCTCCGTGCTCCTCACAGTAGCGTGCATGACATTAACTAGTATGTACTTGTTTTTAAATTAATAATTTGATACAATGAACTTATTGTGTACATAGGGTTTTACATTGTACTTATATCGAAAAAAAGAAAAATACCTGCATCTGTAAGTAGTTTATGTAATTACATGTATAATCACACTTGTGACCCATCCCTCAGGCTGATGATACACAGGGAAACTTGTATACACCTTAACCCAACCTTAAATCTACCCTTACCATAATACTTGTCCCTAATCATAACTGTATCCCACCTCAGTAGCAGCAGAAGTGCTTTACCCTAACACATACAATATGAACACAGTAAGTAAATTGAACTTTTGATGAAAACTGCTCAACGGATCACCGGCACCCAGTTAACTTCCATTGAGAACATTTATTACAAACGCTGTCTGGGCAGGGCAAGAAACATCATCAAGGATGCCTCTCATCATAACCAATAACTTACTCTGCAATTATCTGTATGTAAAACAGTATATTCTTGCACTTCTGGTTAGATGCTAACTGCATTTAATTAGCTCTGTACTTGTACTCTGCATAATGACAATAAAGTTGAATCTAATCTAATGCAGGCAGGAGTGGGTGGTCAGAACATTTCGCGGGAGACTCGCGGGGAACGGTGGTGTGTAGTAGAACAGCCCTGAAAAAATTGTGATGAAGAAAGGAGGCCAAGCACATTCCATACAAAACAGCCACTGCACAAATAAGCAAGAGTACATGTTTTTAGTTTAAACTGCACTTGAGTGAAGTACAGATTCCCCAAAATAACACTTAAGAATAGTAATCACGTGGAATTTTTCAGCTGATTTACACTCATACTCTGTCCTGGTACAGGGACGGTGTGAAGCATCTGATGAGCAGTATATTTAACTTGAGACTGAGAGCTGGTAGATCAGGATGAGTGCACACATTTCTATTCCTCACACCTGCTCTGTTCACATTTCCTCTACAGACTCACTCCAGGACGAGCAGCGCTGTCTGTCATTTAATCTCCTCAAACAGAGCCCCTCGTACTCACGCCTCATCTGCAGGGTGGGCTGAAGTCGTCCTGCAGTTTCCAACATCTCAGCTCCACATCCAGATGAATAAAACACCATATTAATGAATTTTGGATGAAAGCTTCACAGAGGGGGCCGGTGTGGCTCATTAGCAGCTTTATTATTGATCACAGGATTCCTCTGCGCTCAGGAACACACTGCTCTTCAAAAATGCAAATAACCAGCAAATTGAGTAATGCCTCTTTGACTGAACATATTATAAACAAATCAGCATCAACGGCCGACGCTGAAATCCACATGATTAATGCAGCAAAGATTGTCACGCTTGATTAATGTTTCACTGTGTTTCAGAATTACAGGTCATGCAAAATACAGCAGGAGCGGAGAGACGCTTCGTCTCCTGTGATCTTTTCTGTGTTGATCTCAGGATTTCAGTCGGAGCCTTTTATAAAGCTTAAGGACTTGATTCATATACATGAATAACCATGTGAGCTTATGGAGTAGAAGAACAACACAACACAACCCTAATTCAGTCTATAGGGGTTATTCAGTAAATTCCAGTTTCTTTGCTAATATTTAAACCTGCTGTTCAGATGTGTTAAAACAGGACTGTAATATTAAAGGGATAGTTCAAATAAAATAAAAATAATAACACTTTTCCATTTAATAGAAGTGAATAGAATATGTGTCTTTTAAAGTCTTTTTTTATTTTTTGAAATCACAACAGAACTTTTTTTTTAATACATATATAATGTAAGTGATTCATGACTGTGTCTGCCAAGCTCATAAATAAATCAACAAACTGAAGCAATCACAATAGAAGTCCATTTGACTTCTGCACTATACTATAGTCATATGATATTTCATGTTAAATTATTTTCATTGAGCATATTTGAGGTGCCATATTTTGTAATCATTTTATACCATTGTATGCCATATATCAGTGTTTAACGACTTTAATTTCCGCCTGTTTGTCACACAAAGCTTCATATGATCTAAGACAACTTTGAATATGATGCACAACTTCTGCTGCTTTTATAGTGCTTAAATGCAACATTTGCATGTTGTTTCCCACTGTGACTATATACTGTAACTCAAACAGACTGTGACTGTGTGTGGTCAATCGTCAGTACAGTATGAATCCTCTGTGTGTGTGTGTGCGTGTGTGTGTGTGTGTGTGTGTGTGTGTGTGTGTGTGTGTGAAATCAGGCCGCACACAGACACTGATGAATACTGTATAAAGGGGCCACTGACATCCACTGTAAACAGCAGTCCCCTGAGAGCCTCAGCCCATCCACAGGCCCTCGTCTCCAGCCGTCGGATGGAAAAAGCCCATAGCCTGAGGCGGACATAAGCCTCCAGTCACACACACACACACACTCACACACACAGCTCATTCCTCATGAGGCTCAAACGCTCCAATCCTAGAGCTGTGTGTTACTGTGCGTCAGCCTTTGATGTCTTTATGATGGGATGAAGTGGGAGGAATAAATGACAGTAATACTAATTACAGCATATCGAATATGTTTTTGTGCTCATAAAGCCTTTTTTAATCATCAAGCGCTAAGAGGATTTCTCAGGATCTTGCTTTGCATTTGAGCAATCAGAATTAGTATGGGTTATTTAATGCTTTTAGCTGTGATTTATTATCTGAGTTTTCATAATGCATCACGTATTCACACAATCACTTTAGAATATATGTTAGAACTAATAATGAATATGAATTTATTTATTTAGTTGAACATTTTTAATCAGTTTTTCACAAACTGTGTGTGTGTGTGTATTTTATTTAAGTTTTTATTTAAAGATTTTGATTTTAGTTTCAGATATAGCTTTAGATTTTAGGCTTTTAATGTATATATTTAGAAATAAACGTGACAATGCACATTGCTAAATTATGACTTTTCTGACATGATATCGAGAGCTTGAGTTTTGCTGTAGAGCAGACAAGTGTTTCAGTTTCAAGAAAAAAAAAAAAAATAATAATAACAACTGAATAAAGTTATTGTTCCTTGTGTAATATTCTGACATTCCTCTATAGAAGCAGCTGGTTTCAGCAAACAGACTGGACTCCTGTCACAGCATCTGTGATCTTTTCTTCTAGGTAGCTACTTTCTTTCCTGAAGAACAGCTTGTCATGAAAAATTAAGCAAATGCAAAGTGAAATGCATTTTCTCAGTCTTGGATAAGAGCAATGAAAAATTAACAATGAAAATAATTAATTTGATTGCTGCCTACAGAACTAAAAACTTTGTGTTGTGCTGGATTACTTATTCATACCGATGCAAATTCCTCACTCAGCAACACCCAAAATAACGCAAGAGCTTGTTCTATAAATTCTGAAGGACTCTTAACTTATGTTCCTGCGTGTAGCGATTACCATACGCTTCCCTGCACTTCGCATTGCTGAAAAATTAATTGTTTTCCAATTCAGCCCAGGCATTTAAAATGCATATAACCAGAGGTAAACAAGCCTTCCTAGCAGTGTTTCATTTTGTAACTATTAATGCTTACCTTATTTCTGCCATGTCTCCGTGCCACACTAACATGTTGCTTTCTTCTCCTCTAGCTGTGTGACTTGATGCTCAGATCAACGCTTCATTCTTAATCACTTTAATATGGCACCTGCTTCACTTTATGTGTCACATCAGAGAAGAAAATTACATTTCAACCGGTTTTCATTTGCTTTGTCACTTTAAGCCCAAAGTATTTGATTAGTGGAATACACTTATTAAGAGTTTCTGTAAAACTCTTCCTCAAATTAAGGCCTAAAAAGATCTTAAATCAGAGCAGAACATTTGCATTTAAATGCATTCATTTAGTAGATGAATGCATTTTACTTAATCCGCCGCCTCCACCTCCTCCATCGACTCTTACAGCGGACGACTTTGCAACTTTCTTCACAAATAAGACGAGATCCATCAGTGAACAATTCTCCACACCACAGACTGTGGAAAACTTCACAATGACTGATGCACACTCTTTATCCTCCTTCTCATGTCTCCAAAATTCTCCTGCCCAATCATCCTACTACTTGTCCACTTGATCCGATCCCCACTCACCTTCTTCAAGCGATCTCTTCTTCAGTAATACCTTCACTTACTCACATTATCAACTCCTCTCTTCAATCTGGAACATTTCCCTTAGCATTCAAGCAGGCTCGGGTAAGCCCACTGCTCAAGAAACCATCTCTAAATCCAGCGCTTCTTGAAAACTACAGACCGGTATCCCTTCTTCCATTCATTGCAAAGACACTTGAGCGGGCTGTGTTCAACCAGCTTTCTATGTTCCTTGGACAGAACAACCTCCTGGACAGCAACCAATCTGGCTTCAAAAGTGGCCACTCAACTGAGACTGCTCTGCTCTCGGTTACTGAAGCCCTGCGACTAGCAAGAGCAGCTTCAAAATCCTCGGTACTCATCTTACTGGACCTGTCTGCTGCTTTTGACACTGTTAATCACCAGATTCTCCTGTCCACCCTCAGAAAGATGGGGATCTCTGGAACTGCTCTCCTGTGGGTTAAGTCCTACCTCTCTGACAGATCCTTCAGTGTGTCTTGGAGGGGTGATGTTTCAAAGTCACACCACCTTGCTACTGGGGTTCCTCAAGGCTCAGTACTTGGACCACTTCTCTTCTCCATCTACATGACATCTTTAGGATCTGTCATTCAGAAGCATGGCTTTTCTTATCACTGCTACGCTGATGACACCCAACTCTACTTCTCATTCCAGCCTGATGACCCGACGGTAGCTGCTCGCATTTCAGCCTGTCTGAGTGACATTTCTAGCTGGATGAATGACCATCACCTTCAGCTTAACCTTACAAAGACTGAACTACTGGTGATTCCAGCTAATCCATTGATTCATCACAACTTCTCTATACAGCTGGGCTTGTCAACCATAACTCCTTCGAGGACAGCCAGAAACCTAGGAGTTGTGATGGATCATCAATTAAGCTTCACTGACCACATTGCTACAACGACCCGGTCCTGCAGGTTTGCCTTATACAACATTAGGAAGATTAGACCCTTCCTGTCAGAGCAAGCAACCCAACTTCTTGTCCAAGCTCTTGTTCTCTCCAGCCTGGACTATTGTAATGCTCTCCTGGCGGGCCTTCCTGCATGCACTGTCAAGCCTCTGCAAATGATCCAGAATGCAGCAGCGAGGGTTGTCTTCAATGAGCCAAAAAAAGCTCATGTTACTCCCCTCCTCATCAGGTTACACTGGCTACCAGTAGCTGCTCGCATCAAATTCAAGGTACTGATGCTTGCCTACAAGACAACCACTGGCACGGCACCAACTTACCTAAACTCACTGGTTAAATCCTATGTGCCCTCCAGAAGCTTGCACTCTGCAAGTGAACAACGCCTTGTGGTGCCATCCCAAAGAAATTAAAAATCACTCTCACGGACCTTTTCCTGGACTGTGCCCAGCTGGTGGAATGACCTCCCAATCTCAATTCTCAAGTACACCAGTACTTTTCCTTTTCTTGTCTTTTTCATTTAATTAAAAAAAAATGTATATACACCTGGCTATGCGTTCTATACTAGACTAACTGAGACTTGTCATGGCACTTGTATTCTGTTGTTGTTCTCTTGTTGACCTGACTGCTTCTATTGTTCTCATTTGTAAGTCGCTTTGGATAAAAGCGTCTGCTAAATGATTAAATGTAAATGTAAATGTAGTTGCATTAACTCAAAGCAACTTACAAATGATGACAACAGAAGCAATCAAAACCAACAAAATAGCAATACTATGTAAGTATAATGACAAGTCTTGGTTAGTCTAGCAAGTTATATATATATATATATATATATATATATATATATATATATATATATATATAAACAAAATATCCAGTGAGCAGCAGTTGTGTGGAAAAAAATGCCTTGTTGATGACAAAGGTTAACCTGTTAAATGTCACGCCGTCCCGTATACGGGACGCCTACGTTGACTATACTATATTACAATCAAATCTAATCTAATCTTGACAAACTATATATCGTTGGAAAGTTCTAAGACTCCCAAATATATATTTTACCAATATTTTTTGTTAAAAATTATGTAGGAAAAGTAATAGATGAATTTATGACAAGAGTGCAACCTCAGAAATCTACATTACAAAAGGAGCTTTGACCTTTGTTTAAAAAAAAAGACTTCCTCGTTGCCTTTTTCTCTTTTACATTTTAGAATTCATCAGAAGTTATATATCACTTGAAAACATAAAATCTCAAAATTCATCCTTCAAAACCCATTTTAAAATCAGACATTGCATTACCATGTAAATGGCACATCAAAATCATGTTACAAAATGTTTTCAATCATGAATTATAAAAATTTAGGTTTGTATCATGGAAATTCAAGTCTATCTTCAAAAATGTGAGTGACAGTTATCAGGTTAATGGGCAGAATGATTAGAGATGATAGAAGGCAACAGTAACTCAAACAACCACTCGTTTCAACCAAGGTATGCAGAATACCATCTCTGAACACACAACACATTGAACCCTGAAACAGATGATCTACAGCAGCAGAAGACCACACCGGGTGCTGCTCCTGTCAGCTAAGAACAGGAAACAGAGGCTACAATTCACACAGGCTCACCAAAACTGGACAATAGAAGATTGGAAAACCGTTGCCTGGTCTAATGCGTTTGGATTTCTGCTGTCACATTCAGATGGTAGGGTCAGAATTTGGGGTAAAGAACATTAAACCATGGATCCATCCTGCCTTGTCTCAATAGTTCAGGCTGGTGGTGATGGTGTAATGGTGTCAGGGATATTTTCTCGGCACACTTTGGGCCCCTTAGTACCAATTGAGAATCGGTTAAGCGCCAGAGGTTAAAAGGCCCCCCTTAGGAATTTCAGTCTGGTTCGGCTAGGTGGGGGGGAAGTCAATCCAATGATCTTGTTTATTACTCTCATGGGTTTACATTTGATGGTCAGGCTGTGCATCTCTTTGACCATCAATCTTGATTACTTTCCCCAAATTTGACATTCTCTTCTCTGAATTGAAATTGTCAATAATTGTTCTAATAGTGTTATTGTTGAAAGCTGTTCTGTGAAAGAGTTGGTTGGTTGGTTATCTTGCTTCTGACTTGTGGCACTAGGAATTGATTTAACATCATCCTGTTGCCTTTCTGAGGAATTCGGCTCCTCATGTTTAAACCATAGTCCTGATTGGATCTTTAATTTTGTCTGGTTCTAGTCTGATACGCTACAGGACAATGGTAGTGATTGGAGCAACTTGACAGCTGACCACATCAGCTGGTTGCAGCCTATAACTAATTCTGCGCTTGATTTCAGACAGGACCTACAAGTGTTCAAATTACTTGAGTTTATTGAACACAATATATATTTGACGGTATGGTACCTTATGGGGGTTATTGGTCCCAAGTTAATTGAACATACAAGAGCTTAAACATTAATCCCCCAAACACAATGAGAGGTATTTCTGCCTGAAGAAGAACCCCCCAAAACCATCCTTGTTTTATTCCTGCAAAAGAGAAAAGACAATGTTAGAGACATTCTTAATGCAGCCTGCTGGCTAACAGAGGGGTAGTCTCCCCTCAAAAGTAGGGAGAGAATAGCAGGCACCTCTTTAATTTAAGAAGCAAGGGGTGTTCATCCTCTGCTGGGGATGAACAGCAGGCCCCTGTGGTTATAGCAGTAAAGAGTGTTCTCTCCAGCGGGAAAAAACAGTTGTCACGTTCGGTGATACACGAAACACAGGAGAGATCCAAATGCAGGTAAGAGGTTTATTGAGGGGCAATCCAAAAGGGGTAAACAGTCCAGGCAGGGGCAAAACCAGGATATCCAATAAACATAACAAACAAAAACAAGAACACACGGCAAGAGCAGACTCAGGAAAGTATCTCCGTGACACAGACTCAGACAGACCGGGTATAACACAGAAGTATACACAGAAGGCTAATGGGGAAACAGGAGACAGGTTGGGAACAATCAATTAACTAAAACAAGGAGGAAGGTGACCAAATAAGGGAACAGGAAGTGATAAGGTGACAAACACCGAGGGAACGGAGGACACCTAGTGGAAAACCAGGGAACACAACCAAGACACTGTGACAGTACCCTCCCCCCCCACCCCCCGAGGGATAGATCACAAATAATTATTATTTAAAAAAATTTCCATAACCAAATAGAGAGCTGCTAGTTTTTGCGCTAATATAAAATTCTGAGTTGTAGGCCTAATGCATTGCTGATATGCTGATGATGACCATCGACCCATTGCTTTGATACTTGGCAAATGTCACGACTTTCTTTCACTTTCACTGATGATCTCGTGGACTACACCACAAATTAATTATTGTTTACATCGTTTGCGCTGTTTATGATGATGATATTCAAAAGAGTCCAGTCAAGCGAGTGTATGATCTAAACAAAAATGTAGCGTTCAATGCTGCGTGTGACTAATTATAATGCCAATAATACCTATCCTGATGCTGGGGAACCCTGCATAAAGATCGTATGCATTGTGAGCCGATCTTAAATGTATACCACAATAACACTTTCATTAATTTTTACTTCTCAATTTAATCGCGACAGTCTTAAGATTTAGTTTAACTGAGCAGGGACATTTTTGTTTACCTTTATATGCTCAAAGTGCACACTCTCCCATGGAAACAAAAGCAAGCTTACTAAACAGGGGGCTACTCAAGTATTTAATTCTCAGTTTACTATGATTTGTCATCTTTAAGCCATCGCTGACTGAAGCAGAAACCTCCGGAAAGAAGGCTTTATTATTATTTTTCTCTCTCTCCTTTATCGGAGTTCACACGTTAATAAAGAGCACACTCGAGTGGCTTATTTTATGAAAAACAATGATTAACCATTCACTAAGAAGCAAATTATTATGAACCAATGCACTGCATTTTCAAGCACTAAATTCAATCCGGTGAACACAACAAGTATAAAGCCTTGATCGTGTGTAAGGTGCACGCAGTCATCGGAGGCTTGCAAGTGGAGCTAGCAAAAGAATAAATATGCAATGGCAGGTCTAGCACGATATGATACTGGACACTAGATAAGCCTCAAAAAGCAAGCTGTCCCAATACCCTGATCACTTTAAGTAAAGACCTTCTGAAGTGCATAGAGTGGGACAGCATCCCCTTACAGAAGAATAGAGGTAGCGAAGGGTGCTGTTTTATAACAGCTGAAAAGATCAGCATGCTCCTTTAAGGCAGTATGTATATGTCAGTATATGACGTACAGTATATAACATTTAGCATTGATATGAGCAAAATTTATGATCTGTACATTTAAGTATCCAGCACTTTATCGATACACTAGTTAGCTTGAGCAACAGCATATCACTGATTTAAACACAGTGTGTTGGAAATAGTTGGATAAGTTTAATGAAATCATCCCCAATAGATGAGCGTGAAGCAGCAGACCGTTCATATCGACAGCTTTGACAACAGAACAATAACAAGGCTTTTAGGTAAATGTAAAAATAAATTACATTTTAAATAAACTGGTAGTGTAACCAATGTGGTAATCGATAGCATACCTAGCAAACATAACTTAACAATTAGTCTTGGAAAATGAGCAATGTCTGAAGCATGTTCGCCAAAATAGCACTAGGAAATAAAAATGAAAGAAACTTTGCTTAGCTACGTGAAGATGTCCAGAGTTTAATTAAAGCTGAAATGGCCAGTTTTTCATGGATGCTTTGATTCTTCTTGAATATATTGCTTCTTCCAGCTTCTTCTTCTCGTGTAAAGTTGTTCGGTCAGTCGAATTAATACAATTTTGGCTATAAATCACGGCCAAAGTGTCTATTTGAATTGTGATGAACCTTGCTTGCTCAGATAACTTCCAGACCATCGCTTGATAAACAATTCGATAAATTCACTTAAGTTCACAACTTGAAATCTGGTGAGATACTCTGTGGAAATCCTGTCAAAAAAAAATTAAATTAAATAAAAAAATTCCTGATTAAACGCTTCCTATGGAGATAGATTTGCCGTTTGATTAGTTCCCGAGTCAGCGATAGCCCTTGCAAGCGGTTTGAGCCTTGCGAGCCATTTGAGCATACTTACCAAGCAGTAGTGCCATGTATATATGTCCCATGTCTAATAGGAGAATGGTAGTGATTTGAGCTATTTGACAGCTGACCGCCTCAGCGTGAGCTGATTGCTGCCTATGCCTCCGTGGCCTGACTGTGTCGATTTGTGTCCTCTTTTGGAAGGCCAAACAAAGTAGCTTCACTTTCACATCGCAACACAGCGTCTCTACGACATGACGGCGGCTGCAACAGCGAGAATATAACTTACCCCATTCTCTTGCATGAACATTTCGGCGGTGTTATGCAAATATTTCCACATCGTGACATAGACATGTGGAGGTGTGTTAGAACGAGCCATTTTAGGAGGGCATGGTTGACTCATAACTTTTATAAAGAATATCTCTTTGGATTTGAGACTTTAGTCTTTCCAACTTTACAGATCTTATTTATGCACAACGAGCTTGTAACACTCCAAAGAGAAAGGAAAAATTGAAATCATATCATATGAGCCCTTTAAACGGTTGGGTAACACTTTAGATTGCAACCCGCAAAAAAACTACATAAGTACACTGATTCTATGGTATACGTTTCTGTATTTACAGTGTACCTATAAAGAACGCGAATGTAGGTATAAGGGAACATGTGTTACGTTTGGGTAAAAAGGGAGTAACAACCAGATATGCAACCTGCAAAGAACTGTGTAAGTAAACTGAAGATACAGCTAACTTTTTTATAATTATAGTGTACCTATTTTGTACCTCCATGTAGGGATAGGGGAACAATAGGCAACGTTTGGAGAATAAAGGAGTATCAACCTGTAAAATTACAAATCATTTATCCTGCTGCACACTGATGAAAGTATTGATTTCTCATCACTTTGTAAAATCCTTCAGTACATTATTGCATTTAGGCTATGAAAATCAGAACACATTCCAAATACAATATAGTAAATACACTTTTTTGGAGACTTAGCATCATCTCTTTGTGTAACTGGATATGGTAATGTCATACACATTACCCGCAATGTCCTCACTCATAAGACAGAGAGGGAGAATCTTCTCAATTGGCAACTCCATCCTTACACAGACACAGCATCTATTAGGTCATGGACCACCATGGACCCTCCATTGCTTGAGGGGTGTAACAGAGTCAGAGGTCATATACCTTTCACTGCCACGTGGAAAAGAAAAAGGAAAGGAAGGGAGAGTGTTGTGGGAGGTACTGGATTAATGATACCAGTTTCTGGTTGCATACGTCCAGTACTTAGTCTTCCCAATATTCAGTCTGTCTAAAAACATGATTATGTGGTCTGTGTTCCAAGGAGCTATTTTGACATGCTGATGGAGGACTCTATTCTGCATGATTGTAGTAGAGGACTAATTCTACAAACACAAATAATTATACTGTCTCAGCATCCCGTATTTGGTCTAGGACAGGTCAAAGAATCTCATCAACGTCACAGGCGATATTGGCCCGGGCCGGGCAGAGGTGGGGGTCTGGGGTAAAACCATCTTGCATTCCTGAAACAATACTGGCACGCATCAACTGAAGTATTCAGGAGGGCAGTCTCCTTCCACAGCCTGGAGGAGGTGAACATGGATGTTAGGGTCTCGATCATATACTTTCCACCATGACGAAAAAAAAAAAAAACCCTCCTCTAGGGTTTAGAAAGGGAGAGTATGCAGTCAGAAAGATGTTCCAAAACCTCTTTCTCCTCTTCCTCTCCATATTCTGCCTCCACCCCCTACTCTTCGTCTTCCTTAATATCTTCCTCCACTTCTTACTCCTGCTCCTCTCCTGTGCCAATGATCCTTGGATTGTTTGCTCCAAGCCTAAATGAGCTGACTTTGTCCCTTTTATCTATTCATCGAAGGTTCTGGTTGGTGTGTAATTCTGGCTCCTGGTGTTTCCACTTGTGTAACTGTGTGCTAACTGAGCTCAAACTGTGCAGACTTGAGTAAACAATATTGAATGCTAGTGCTTTCTAAATGACCACATGGTGTAAGCACTGAGAAGTGTAGGGATTTGTGTGTAGGGTTTTGCAGTAACAGCTCCAAATCTGACTCGTGTGTTAAAGCAGGGGAATAGTATTTAAAGTTCAGGGAAATGGGTGTGTTTTTTTTTTTTTTTTTAAATGGCACTATGGTTTTGAAATTTTAGTTGCTTATAGTTATTAGTTGCTAAAGCCTGCTTATAGTGGTTTAGCAATTGAGAAAAACTGTAATGGAGTGATTACATTTGTACTTCTGAAATTAATTTTGTCAAATCAAAAATGAAAACTGAGAAAACCGTGAACAGTTACAGGATGCAAGTTTAAAATAAAATAAATGAATAAATAATTAATAAATTAATGAAATAAATAAATAATCTTGAAATAAAATAAATTGAAAAAATGTGTAGATGTTATTGGTCAGTTACCCGTACAAACACTGTATAAATACAGAAACTTTCGTCTGCAGTTCTAATAGCATATGAGCGTCTCGACCTCACAAGCTCAATGCATCTTGAAAACAAATGGATATAAGCAGGAGAATATGTTTCTCTTCAGCCCACATGTATTACTAATATATTATGTTAGCTGCATGGCATAAATACTTGAATAGGCCTCCATTTGTAACTTGCAGCAAACATTTGGGGAGGTTTTAAATATATATTGTCGTTTGTAATGGTCCTTTGTGTTACGGTCCACAGGGACGATATTGTTCTGTGCACGATGGAGTAAATTGAAATTCTTTCTGTGGGGAGTTAGCTGAGTACAGAGAAATACATTTCATCTGACGCTGTCACTGTAATTATGCTCTGCTATTATATTTTGGCGAACGGAGAGTGAGTCTGGGCCAATGTGAGCTGTCGCTGTGATTACTGAGGCGACCGCAGCATTTGCACCGGGGAAATGATCTGCTAAAAGCAGGTAAAATCTAGAGGATGTCTGATGGTAACCCAGAAGTGAAGGACACAGGATCTCTCCAGAGAAACAAAGGCGATACAACCTCAGCACGAGACAGATGGTTTTAGCACGCTTGTTCTACATCTGCCATACAACTCTGAACTCGAGACCATGGCTGCTGCTGCCTGAGAAACATCTGCTTTGCTTGTCTGGAGATTGAGAAACACAGGAAATATATTAGAGTTACACATATCACGACCAAACCAGATCGGAGGGTCACAACTTACACCTGTTCCTCACACGGAGACAAGATGCGCTTTACACTGTTAGTTATAGCCTTGCATTTTTGTCTTTAGTAAGGACTCAAATCAAAATCACTTGGCATTTTTAAGATGTTTTTAAGAGAAGGTCTTTAAGTTACAATTATTACTACTATCTTTGTTAAAATATGGTTGTTACCTCAAGTATTTCATATATATTCCAATATGCATCGCACTTCATCAAACCTGTCTCAATAACTCTTGGAAAGCAGGAGTCGTACAGCCTGCTTTCCTTCAGCATCCATCCCTGTTCAGTACAGATTAAATCCCCTCTAAATATCTCGTTTAGTTTTTATTTTTTACTGGAGAAAGAAAGTCAGACACAAGTGTCAAGACAATTCATTTAATTCACTGGCGCTTCATACAGTACAGATTCACAGTAATAAACAGGAAAATAACAGTGTTAATGTTGCAAAATTCATCACTGAAATGAATTCAGTTTCAGCTGTAAAGCAGCTCTACACAAGGTAATAGAGTCATTATTCAAACCAATTCAGTTCAGTGCAGTTGAAGCAATAATATTACTGAATATTAACTGTACTGATTGTATTAATTTGAGTTTTATTATTGTTTGAATTATTCTCAATTTGTTTGTGTATTAAGTTCAACAGATTATTGTTATCCCTAGTTACTGGTGCATTTTGAAGCTGCTAATATCTGCACTTCATGTGTAAGTGTTTCTTCGCAGCCATCTCAGCCAACCCAATCTATCTTGTAACCCTGACGGCTGCAGACTGACTGACGGGACGGCTGGGATTCACTCATCTGACCCCTATTTTGGAAAGGGCAAGTGATCTGCGTTTGTGTGTGTGTCTGTGTGTTCAGAGCTCAAAAACAGCGCAGCACCGGGGAAAGAAGGAGGTCAACACTGTCACTCTCACACACACACAGGGTCTGGTGTGGGCCTCATTACCCCCGCAGCTTAAACACACAGTGTCTGCGCGAGAGCCTGCAGACGGGAGTGAAACACATTGACTGTGTGTCTGAGCCTCTCCTCTCCCTCTGACACACAGAGACGGGGTCTCTCCATAGGTTTAATGGTTTTTATACTGAACAAACTGTATTTTCAATCATCCTACACCAACCCTGCACCTAAACTTACCACTCACAGAAAACTACTGCCAATTTAGAATTTCATAAAACACTGTTTTGTTTGTTTTTTAAGCCTGTTGTTTTATGGGGAGACAGGAATTGTCCTCATAAACCATGTATACCAGTACACACTCACACACACATTAAACTGTCCTGAATATACACCCCTAACCCCCCCAACACCCCCTTCACAGTTTAACATTTTAAATGCATTACAATGCTACATATGTTGACTTTAAAACCTACGTCCCAAACTAGTAAAGGACCATGTCACAAACATAAGCACAAGTGCAAACTCTCTCTCTCTCTCTCTCTCTCTCGCTCTCTCGTTCTCTCAGGAGCACTTACAAACTCTTTCATCATTTGACAAGAATCAGATTGAGCTGTGGCTGCAGAGAGCGGCTCTGATGGGACGAAGGCCACCGTGAGGTTATCAGGCCCTCCTCTCCCTCAGGACCTTTATCTAAAGCCTCTTTGATTGGGGGCCCAACTCACTTTATAGTGCCAAGAGAACCAACCTGTTCGGACAAGCAGATAAATGAGGCCGGTCACTGATGTCTGACACCAGCCGGTTGCGCCGCTGGACTTCTATTCCAAAAACATTCCCTCGACCCCTCTCGATCCGCTACGACCTTCAGGGCAAGACAGCGGATCTGGTACAGGATTTAATAAGGCAATGAGGACTCGATCTAGTGTCCGAAAGCCTGGCAGATTAAAGTGTGGCAGGAGAGATAGAAGCGCTGGCCTTCGATCCGCCGATAATCTCCTCATCTGGCTGTGATAATATATATTGGATGGACGGGTCTGACTGGAGGCTGTCTGAAGAAACACACAGGGGACGGATAGCGTTACCGTTTAAACAGATACTGGGCTAATGGAGAGAGAGCTAAAGCTTAATATGTCTTGGAGGGAATATTGTATGGCAGGGATGGTGATCTCTTCATAACCATCACGTCTGCTTTCATTAAGCCGTTTCAGCCACTGGCTCTCACTGAGAGACTTAATCATTTTAAGATCCTCCGTAGCAGTCAGGTTTATCACACGCCATTGAACTTTCACTTTATTTAAAGAGTTAATGGACTGGCATAATGTTAACAGAGGGAAAGATGGGGCGCTTTACATCTGAATGCATTAATGAAAAGGCTGAATATTTCACCAGTAGAAGTGGATTCAGATCAGTGTTATGTATTTGCCTTCTCAGACGTACCGACAGTTTAAGTCCAAATAGATTAGGAGAGCTGGTGAAACGAGAGCCCTTCAGTTCTGCTGTCTGTTTCCAGTGCTCTCCTGATTTATACCAGACTGGAGACACTGACCTGGTTCAGACGACTGATCCCCAATGAAAATCACATCCTAGTCCATTTTAAAAAACATTCATTCACATGCTGATTTTAGGAAAAGGAAAATGCTCAATTAGCTCTTAAACAGTGGTGTATTGTAATGAAGTAATAATACTTTGTTACAGTACTAAAGTATTTTTTGGGAGAATCTCTAATTTACTTGAGTTTTTATATCTTAGCCAACTTTTACTTTTACTCCACTACATTTCCTAATTAAAATGTATACTTTCACTCCGATACTTTTCCCCAAAGCATATTCGTTACTTACCACAAAACAGTCAGAAGTCAGAAGAACACGGACTACAGGAAAGCTGGTTTGTTGTAATGACGTGCAATCTGACATTATCAGTTATATAAAATCACACACAGAGTGCACGCACGTATTTAGTATGCTTTTTTAGTTTATGTAATTTTATATAGTTAACAATCTATATTACACAGAGTACCATTTTTCTGCAAATATCATCATAAACACATTTAATAATCATTTTATACAAGTTAAGTAAAGCATTAAGTGACTTACATTTTAGACTTAATGCTTGTTTTTGCTCAGTTTTGCCAATGACAATAGTCCCAAACGAAGATCACAGAACTGCTTGCATCTCTGAGCAATGAAAGGTGTTTACTTATTGAATGAATCAGCTTTTTGAACAAATCGGTTGATTAAATGATTCAGTGATTCACAGATTAACATGCTCAAATGCTTTGTTTCTGAATGAATCATCCATTTGAATGAATCAGTTGAATCTCAGTGACTCACTCATTAACAGTAACTTGTTGCCACCTATTGGCGACATACATTTAGAATAGTTTGTTAACTTTTTTTTTTATTATTTCAAATATCAGTATTCAACGTTTTATGTTAAAAACAAAACATTATTTATCCATCTTTGACTGCAGGTTAAATGCATCCATGTCCCCTCTAAAATACATAAACTGTAAATACACCTAAATGCTTTTTCAGATGCAGATTCCAGAAATGTTTTCTTTTGTTGGAATAAAAGAAACTAAGTAACAGAAGAAGTACTTCTTATTCTTATCAAAAAATAAAAAATGGATAAAAAGATTTAAAACTGAACAAAATTTTGCTACTCAAACTGTGTATGAACAATTTTTATTTCCCATTTTGCATTTACTTTTACTTTCAATACGCAAGTACGTTTAAAATAAAAAAAAAATACTTTTTGTACTCAAGTACAGTAAACTAAGTAATATTCTAAACGGTGACTTCAACTTCTACCAAAGACATTATCTGGTAAGATATCTATACTTTTACTTGAGTATGGATTTCAGGTACTTTATACACCACTGCTCTTAAATATACAATGTATGTCTCATTAAATATACATATTTGAGTTGTATTTATTTTCACATTTTCAAGAAATTTAAATGGTCCTGGCCCCTCTAAGCCTTTCGATGGGGATTTCCTTACTTTGGCACAGTGACTCCCAATCCTGGCCCTGGAGAACCCCCAACACTGCACATTTTTGGTGTCTCTCTTATCTGACACACATTTGTGAGAGAAAAGTGTTTATTACATCTGAAATATGGATATTTTCCTTACAAGAACACATGGATTCCCTACAGGAGGCCTTCATTCAACCCCCGGAGCCATGTGAGGGATTTTTTTAATATGGATACACGCACTTTATTTCACATCTTATGAACTGTTGACAACAAACACCCACTTATCCCCACTGAAAGGCTTGGAGGGGCCAGGACAAGTTTTAATATAACTCCAATTAGATTTGTCTGAAAGAAGTAAGTCAGATACACCTAGAATGCTTCAAGCGTGAGTAAATCATGTGTTCATTTTCACTTGTGGGTGAACTAACCCTTTAAAGGAACAATATGAATCTCAATGATTTTGAAATATGCTTTTTCAAGAAAAAAAAAAAAAGAAAGAAAGAAACCGGAGAAACTTTGCATTAGCTTATTTAAGGCATTACAGTGTTTCCTCCAACCTAATATTATTTCTATCAACACTTTTGGCAAGAGAATGCAAAATCATTGAAAAATAATTATAGGGGCTCCCAAACAGTTAGATGTGGGATGTTTTCAGAAAATGTTATATATAATATATGAAATCAAAATGCCAAAATTGTCAAAATGGTTGAATCTGCACGTACTCCTCACTTATACCTTCATAACATCACCCTAATGATATCAGACAACCTCACAGTCCTGAGTGTCTGTGTGTGTTTATGCATGCTTGTGATGCTGTAGTGTTCACTGGATAGATGTAGTGATGTAAGGCATCAGCATTTGGCTCACATCCGAAGCGCATGCAGATGTAGCCAAAACATTACAGTCACTGACAAATGAACTAACAGACAGTCCTCTTTATTTATTGGCTTGTTCTCTCTAATAAGACACATTATTCACCCAAATGCAAATGCATTCTCAATCAATTTGCAGCGTGTTTCACATAATAAAAGCTATCCATTTAACGCGTGTATCTAACAAGCTCCTCACAGCCGAATACAGTCTCCGGCTCGGCTCCAGAGCCCGATAACACATGCAAAGCAGAGCATTAACCAATAGTCAAATTTAATTAATGACTTTCCCATATGCATCAGGAGGATAATTAAGTATTCACAGGTGAAAGGAACTGATAGGACTGGCCTTCCTGGACAAATCAAATGAGCGGCGATAGCATCGACGGATCTCCTCGCTTTCTTCAGCCTGCTGGTGTCCTTCGGTTATCAAATTATCAGGAAAATTTGTCCTGCGTCCTTTGGTGAGAAGAACTTTAATTATGGTCCTGTCTGATGGCAGGTCATTAATAAAAGCTAGTTATCTTCCTCCAGAGGATTCGCCCATCCTGGCCTTATCTCATAAAGAAATTTGGGATTTTCCTCCAGAATAATTCAAGATCCTATCTGGCCAGATATTCAAAATGCTGTAACATGATAATCATTGTGTAATGGAAAACTTCCTCGTGTGTGTTCTGTAGACAAATGTGCTGGAATTACACGCGTCGGCTTCATAAACATTGATGGATCTTACCAACCTGCGAATGCAGATAAGGTGGCTTCACTTCCGCCACATTTATATTTAAGGGCCTATAGGTTACATATGCATTACTGACTCCTGGGCCACATACATCAATGCCACGGCGGAGAAAAATGAAGGGCCAGTAATAACGCTGAACGTGCATGTGTTAGCGGCTGGCTATCGCTCACAAACACTTGGTAATGGTGATCTCATTTCCTCCACTCTAACCTCCACAGCCGCGACTAACCACAGATAGTCACTGAAGTGCGTTGTGTATCAACCTGTGGACTGCAGAGACACGCTTTAACCAGCTCATCAATCTCCGCTAGAATACAGTTTCTGTGAGGGTCACACATGAACCATCAAATCAGTCGTTCAGCTCCAGATTGAGGCGAAATTAATCATCTGTCCTGTAGAAGAGTTTAACTTGAGATGATTGAATCTAGGCTGAATTCCTTACTAATACGTGCAATGTTTATATATTTATTCAGTCATTCATTCCAGCTTCAAATGCTACATTCATGGCAAACTCAAGAATAAAACTATTTAAAATGGTCTAAAACTAATTATGTCATTAATTTGTGTACTAAAAATAACAACATTCACTGAATTGCCTAAGATAATGTATTTTTATTTATTTTATTTTATTTTTTAACTTGCTGAATATATAAATAAATATATAATGAAAATACATTTCCATCATTTAAAGCAGGACACTGCGGGAAATTACAAAACTCACAAATGCAGTTATTCTCTTTTCAGTAAATATACATCGCTTGTCTATTGCCATTCCCATGATATAAATTCTTGATATCAAGAATAATATTTTTTAATACTTGAAATTTAATTGCTGATATCAATAATTTAATTTCTGCAAGTGATTATGTCATTGAAAATATAAAGAAATAACATTGTAATTATTATTTTTTTTATGTTAAGAAATATGTATACATCAGCTACATAAGTCAGTGCAGTGTACTGCTGTGAACGGAACACTGCAGTCAGTATATGTGAATATGAGACTGTAGACAGAGACATCTGCATATCTTACATCACTTCAGTTGATCTGCATGCATGTGACATGATCTGAGGAGAGACGTCGGACCCCAGGGCTCAGGCGGTGCACAGGTGCCCTACACTACACAATCATGCTGCTGTCACAACACATGAGAGTACAATAAGACATTGAATTATTGCTTACATACTGAATTTTTTACACAAGCTGTGCCAACAAGCTCTTCTTTTCTTATAATCAGCTGTCTGAACACTCCCTTTAGGTTTTTGCAGTGCTGGTTAAAGTAAACCGGCCTCATTTGAGTAATAAAGACACAGGATCAGGCCTCAGTAAATCTCAGAGTGGAAAGTTCTTGAAGTGGAAAATGTGTTTCCTGAGTAGGGATATTTTGGCTCTGGAGTGTGAATTATTTCACCTCTTCAACTGTAATGTTACTGTAATAATAAGCAAACGCACCGCTGCACAGACACAAACACTGACGGCCATCTTTCAGAGTTTATGTGCATGAGACATCAAAGCAACTTCTGTGACTTACTGCTATTGTTCAAACCTGAAAAAAAAAGTATTCAAATTTAGTATGTAACTCATCCCACAGTCATGATAGACACCTAAACATATACAGCTGGTTGAGCAAAGGCGCTGTTAAACCTTATCGATGGAGGCAAAATTAGGGACCTGAGAATTTTGATTGATTTAATTTTTTGACATAATAACTTATTTCAACATAACTCAATATTTTGAAATATGTCTCATTATGTTAAAGGGTTAGTTCGCCCAATTTGCTAAATTATGTCATTAATAACTCACCCTCATGTCGTTCCAAACCAGTAAGACCACAGTTCTTCAGAACACAGTTTAAGATATTTTAGATTTAGTCCGAGAGCTCTCAGTCCCTCCATTGAAGCTGTGTGTACGGTCTACTGTCCATGTCCAGAAAGGTAAGAAAAACATCATCAAAGTAGTCCATGTGACATCAGAGGGTCAGGTAGAATTTTTTGAAGCATCGAAAATACATTTTGGTCCACAAATAGCAAAAACTATGACTTTATTCAGCATTGTCTTCTCTTCCGTGTCTGTTGTGAGAGAGAGTTCAAAACAAAGCAGTTTGTGATATCTGGTTCACGAACGAATCATTCGATGTAACCAAATCTTTTTGAACCAGTTCACCAAATCGAACTGGATCGTTTTAAACGGTTCACGTCTCCAATACGCATTAATCCACAAATGACTTAAGCTGTTAACTTTTTTTAACGTGACTGACACTCCCTCTGAGTCAGAATAAACCAATATCCCGGAGTAATTCATTGACTCAAACAGTACACTGACTGAACTGATGTGAAGAGAGAACTGAAGATGAACACCGAGCCGAGCCAGATAATGACTCATTCACGAATCAAGAACCGTTTCTGTCAGACGCGTCCGATTCCTGAACCGAGGAGCTGATGATACTGCGCATGTGTGATTCAGCATGAAGCAGATCGACACACAGAGCGTCTGAAACGAACTGATTCTTTTGGTGATTGATTCTGAACTGATTCTGTGCTAATGTTGAGCCCAGGTAAACCGAAGGCTTGCAATCATCGCCAATGACGCTATTACGTCAAGCGCAAAAGAACCGGTGAACTGTTTTCTTCAACCGGTTTATTGAATCGAACTGTCAGAAAGAACTACTGGAAAACCGAAAACCGATACTCCGAAAACCGATGCAACCGCTTCTTGACTCGTGAACGAGTCATTATTTGGCTCAGCTTGGTGTTCATCTTCAGTTCTCTCTTCACAGCAGTTCAGTTAGTCACTGTTTGAGTACATGAATTACTCCGGGATATTGGTTTGTTTGAACTCAGAGGGAGTGTCAGCCACATTTAACAAGTTAACAGTTTAAGTCATTTGTGGATTAATGCGTATTGGAGACGCAAACCATTTAAAACGATTCAGTTCAATTCGGTGAAAAAGATCCAGTTACATCGAATAATAAGTTTGTGAACCGGATATGACAAACTGCTTTGTTTTGAACTGTCTCACAACAGACACGAAGAGAAGAGAATGCTAAATAAAGTCGTAGTTTTTGCTATTTTTGGACCAAAATGTATTTTCAATACATAAGCCTCTAGGGGGCAGAATAAGACAGGGAATCAATTAAAGAACGCATTGTAGTTTTGATAAGCTATTGTGTAGCACTTTTACGAGTTGGTGCTCCAAAATTCAAATTAATTATTATTAACTATTACTAACGGTGCTAATGAAACATTAGAAAACATGACCTCTTTAATTAATATTTTAATTTTTGCTTTGAAAAGTATATTCTACCGTAAAATGGTAATATATTCCTGTTATAATTTCTTCAATTTAAGCAGAGCTTTTATTTTGGTGGGTTGGTGTAAAGATCTTTGAGTTTCTGTGTGTATCTGCCAATAGTTTGTTCTCAAATGAAATGCTGAAGTGACTCTTCAGAGCAGCTCTGGAGATTCAGTTAATATACAATATTAAACCTCATAGTTTTCTTTATGAAAACATGTTGATCGTTATCTGTGGGATGTCCCTACACTAATTATGCTGCTTTCAGTTCCCAGCTCTGATTTATTCTCCCCATCAAAGCTACAGCAAAGAAACAGAATCGGAGAACAAGGAGCTGCGAGCTGATTAGAGGATCAATAGTGAGTTCTGTCGGGTCATTGAGTGCTCCAGACGTGCCTGTTGTTCAAAAGTCCAGATCTATAGCCGGTGTCACTTCTCACGCTATCGAGGAAAGCCAGAGTTTGCTTAAAGAAAGACCTATATCAAACTTCTGATATAACAATCCTTTACTTGCAAAATCAGAAGTAACCTGGCTTCTGAAATCATCTAAATGACTTTATCAGCACCGCTGGTGTAGTTATAGTGGAGTGCATCATGCTAACAGGCAAAACCTGAGCCACCTGTCCCGCGCTGGCATATGAATGCTGAAAAGATAGATTAAACGATTAGAGTTTCAGTCCTGAAGCTGAACAACTGGGGAAACACATTCACGCCGTGATAAGGGACGTGGCCGGAGAGGCTCTATCAGCTGTTAAACAGAGATGTCGCATGCAAGTGAGATTGATGAGTAGCATTTGTGGCCTTGGGAGTGCGGGTCTCCTGCGCCTGCGATAACCAGGAGCAGAGAGATGGACGAACCCTAACCAGCATGCAATTATTCCTGCGTCCGCTCTGGCAAACAAACGGCCGGGATGAGCTTGTATGGCATTGTCTCTGAGTCAGTGTAATCTGTGAGAAGTGCACAACAGTAAATCCCTTGTGGCACAGCCTCAGACTGGAGAAGAAAAGCCAGATAAAAGCTGCTCTGAAACACACACTCTCTCTCTCTCTCTTTCTCTCTCACACACACACACACATGCACACACACACACACACACATCACTGCTAATCTGCCTACTACAACACATACAACTGTTAACAATATATACTGTAAATTTACAGTTGTGTTTTATTTTTTATTTTTTCAACAGCTTGAACAAAAAATATTTACTTGTCACACAGACACTCAAACAGCAGAAGCACACACCAAATCTGAAAAACCATACACCAATTATTTGCATTTGACTCAGTTTTCAATTTCATAAAACACTTTTTGCAAAACACAACACACAATTCTCAATGTAACACACAAATCTAAAGGCAATTACAGGTTGTTGTTTTTTTACGATTGCCTAGACACAAGAACAAAGCTCATTTTGTCAAAAAACTACACAGAATTATTACATCCACATCCAAACTTTACAATAATTGAAAAAACCCAATTTTGGTACCATATGGCTGTCACATCCACACAAGGAGAGGAGAAGACGAGTAAGTATTTTCGTGAAGCTTTATTAGCATAGCACTATAACAGAGCAGGTAAGTGTGGTCACAGACGGTGAATCTTCAAGCACTGATCAACTGGTGAGTTCAAGTACAGAGCTAAGCCAGTACAACAAAGAGTCACTTCCCTTAATCGATGTGTCTGAATCTCAACAGAGCCACAACTACGGTCCACAAGGAGCAGGCAGAAGATCCACAAAGAATGTCCATGCAATCTTGATTCCAGCCGGTGAGTGAGTGAGTGAGGTGAGTATTTAAAAGGTGTGGTGATTGCTGGTGCAGGTGCAGGTAATTAGTATTCAGGTGACGGTTCACGTGGGCGGTGCATGGGAGATCGAGTGGATGGTGACTGGCAATGGTGACTGGGGCTGAGGGAACGAGCTGAGGGTGTGACACTACCCCCCCCCCCCCCCCACGGGTGACTCCAGGCACCCTAGAGCGGCGACGGGGACGACCACGACCTCTGGGAGCCGGGCGGTCCGGGTGTTGTCGGTGGAACTCTTCGAGGAGAGCCGGATCCAGGATGTCATTGCGTGGTACCCACGACCTCTCCTCGGGACCGAACCCCTCCCAATCTATGAGGTACTCCAGGTGGCCGTTCCGCCGCCGGGAGTCGAGGATCTCTTGGACCTGGTAGATGCTGTCTCCGAGGATCTCGGGTTGGTCTGGAGGGGGAGGCGGTTCCGGTTCTGTGGAGGAAGGAGAAACTGGATCAGTGTGACGTTTTAACAGTGAGACGTGAAACGTGGGTGAAATCCGGTAGCGTGGTGGTAGGTCCAGGCGGTAGGTGACGGGATTTATCTGGGAATGGATGGTGAACGGCCCTATGTAGCGGGGACTCAGCTTTTTGCAGGGCAGTCGGAGGCGGATATCCCGAGTGGAGAGCCAAACCTTGTCTCCAGGTAGATAGACGGGATTAGGCGATCTGCGGCGGTTAGCGGTCTCTGTATGCCTCCGAACTGCCCGTTGGAGATGGATGTGAGCTGAGTCCCACACCCTCTCGCTCTCCTGGAACCAGTGATCTACCGCGGGCACCTCAGAGACTTCTCCTGACCAGGGAAACAGCGGTGGTTGATAGCCTAAAACACATTGAAAAGGGGTTAAGCCTGTAGTGGTTTGGCGAAGGGAGTTTTGGGCATACTCAGCCCACGGCAGATACTGGCTCCAGGTATCCTGGTGTTGGGAGCAGTAAGTACGGAGGTACCGTGAGATTTCTTGAATCTTCCGCTCGGTCTGGCCGTTGGTCTGTGGATGATATCCAGAAGATAAACTGACAGATGTCCCGAGAAGTTGGAAAAACGCTCGCCAGACCCTGGAAATAAACTGAGGACCTCTGTCCGATACAATGTCCTCTGGAGTGCCATAATTCCGGAACACGTTGGTGAAGAGGGCTTCGGCGGTCTCGAACGCTGTGGGAAGACCTTTTAAAGGGATTAGTTTGCAGGATTTAGAAAAACGATCTACAACAACCAGAATGGTAGTGTACCCCCGTGAGGGGGGAAGGTCAGTGGCGAAATCCACCCCTAGATGGGTCCAGGGTCGGCGAGGAATGGGCAGTGGTTGTAATTTACCCACGGGAAGTTGACGAGGTGTGGTGGTAACGGCGCAGACCGAGCATCCGAGGATGTACCGGGTAACGTCACGAACCATGTTCGGCCACCAGTACTTCTGCTGGATGAGCGAGAGGGTTCGCCTGCTGCCAGGGTGTCCTGAGCCAGGTGACGTGTGCGCACTTTCCAGTAGAGGGAGTCGCTGGCTTGTGGGCACGTATATAAGACCCGTGGGAACCTCCGGAGGTGCAGGCTCCTCGAGGGTGGCGGCTCGAATTTCCTCGTCGATCTGCCAGAGGATGGGCGCGAGGAAAACGGAGGGTGGCAGAATCGAATCAGGCTCGTTGGTGTCTGGTTCTGGTGAGTACATACGTGACAGGGCATCTGCTTTAGTGTTCTTGTGACCGGGCTGATACGTGATCTGAAAATTAAAGCGAGCAAAGAAGAGTGACCAACGAGCCTGACGAGCATTGAGTCTTTTGGCGTTCTGCAGATATTGGAGATTTTTGTGGTCGGTGACAACAGTGAATGGAAACTGGGCTCCCTCTAGCCAGTGCCGCCACTCCTCAAGGGCGAGTTTAATGGCCAACAACTTACGGTCTCCGATACCATAATTGCATTCGGCAGGAGAGAGTTTCCTAGAGAAGTACGCACACGGATGGAGTGAGCAAGGTTCACCAGACCATTGGGATAACACGGCTCCAATGCCGTGGTTGGCCGCATCAACCTCTACGACGAAAGGTTTGGACGGGTCAGGATGTCGAAGAATGGGTGCTGAGGTGAAGAGGTGTTTAAGATGGCTGAAGGCCTCTCGAGCTTGGGATGTCCAGCGCAGCTGACGCTGACCTCCTTTTAGGAGGGATGTTAGAGGAGCCGAGTGCAGGCTGTAGTTCTTGATAAAGCGTCGGTAGAAATTGGCAAAGCCAAGGAAACGCTGGAGTTCTTTCACCGTTGTGGGCTCCGCCCAGTTGGCCACAGCATCCACCTTGGCAGACTCCATCTGAACTCCCTCCGCAGAGATCACGTATCCGAGGAAGGAGACAGTAGTGCAGTGAAACTCGCACTTCTCAGCTTTTAGGTAGAGGTGATGGTCTCGGAGTCATTGTAAAACGTGGCAGACATGGGTTTGGTGTTCTTCTATGTTCCGGGAGTAGATCAGGATATCGTCTATGTAGACAATGACGAATTGGTGGAGATAATCACGGAATATCTCGTTCATGAAACTCTGGAAGATGGATGGACTGTTAGCAAGTCCATAGGGCATCACCTGATATTCGTAGTGCCCGGCAGGGGTGATGAAGGCAGTCTTCCACTCGTCTCCCTCTCGGATACGGATCAGGTTGTAGGCACTGCGGAGGTCGAGTTTGGTGAACACCTTGGCTTCGCGCAGTTCCTCCAGAGCCGCCGGAACGAGTGGTAACGGGTAGGCGAACTTGACGGTGGCGTCATTTAGCACCCGATAGTCGATGCATGGTCGAAGTCCGCCATCCTTTTTGGGGACGAAGAAAAAACTGGATGCAGCTGGAGATGTGGATGGTCTGATGAACCCCTGATCGAGAGCCTCCTGGATGTATTCCTCCATCGCCACCTGCTCAGGACGGGAGAGTGGATATATTTTCCCATGCGGTAGCTTGGCACCTGGCAGCAGGTCGATACTACAATCCCAGGGCCGATGAGGCGGTAATCGGGTGGCTTGTTCCTTGCTGAACACATCGGAGTAGGAGGAGTAAAGGGCAGGTCTTCCTATGGAGGTGGAGTGCAATTGAAGGTGCGGTGGCGCAGACTGTGAACTCTGGACTGGTGAACGGTGAATGTGACTCTGGCATTCCGGGTCCCATGCCTGGATTTCCCCTGTGCTCCAGTTGATTTGTGGATTATGTTGGGCCAGCCACGGCCTACCCAGGACGACGTCAACGGTAGCGCGAGGAAGTACGAGGAGGGCCAGTTGTTCCCGGTGTCCGTGGGGCAGAACGAGTTGTAGCTCGTGTGTCCTTCTAGTTATTTTGCCACCGCCTAATGGTGATCCCTGAATGGTAGTGATACGGTAAGTAGTCTCATTCTGGATGATGGGAATACGGTGCTTGGTTACGAAGTGAGATGAGATGAAGTTGCTGGCGGCTCCGGAATCCACCAGGACATGGATGGAAAGATTACGTGAGTTAATTGTTATCTGGGCTTTGATATGAGGTATGTGAGATACTGATGGGGTAATTGAGACTGTACTCACCATTGGGCGAGGCGGACGGACTGGGCAGGCGTGGATCAGGTGAGTGGCCTCGCCACAGTATAAACACAGCCGCTCCTGGATACGGCGCCTCCGTTCAGAGGCATCTAGGCGGTAGGAGTCGGTGATCATGGGTTCCTCCTGGTCTCGTTGGGGCGAGGGCGTTCTGGCCGATGGAGAGATGGCATATGAAGCCGGTGAGGCACAAGCCGAGAGGTGCTGAGCAACATTTATTGTCTTTCTAATGAATGTCTCTAGACTGACATTATCGTCGTAAATGACCATTTGCTTTCTGATCTGGGGTTTTAAACCTTTACGGTACGCAGCTAGTAGGGCAATTTGGTTCCAACCACTGGTGGCGGCTAATGTTCGGAAACGGAGAGTGTAGTCGTGTATTTCAGCGGCTCCCTGCCGGAGATTTAAGAGTTCATCATGGGTTGAGAGAGGAGTTAGAGCCACCCCGAACACTTCCTGGAGGTGAGTGACGAAGGCGTCGAATGAGGATAAAACTGGACTTTTGGAGCTCCAAAGAGCCTCTGCCCATTGTAGCGCTCGTCTGGTGAGAAGAGAGATCACAAAGGCGACTTTGGTGGCCTCATTGGGGAATTTACAGGTATTTGCGTTGACGAACAGTGAGCACTGCAGAATAAACCCACTGCAGCCACTCGGTTCACCCGTATAGCACGTGGGACATGCAAGGGGCGTGCTGTTGGTGGCGGAAGCACCGGTTTCGGTGGGTGGTGAAACTGACTGTAGTACTTGGCGGAGGGCAGTCACCATTTCGGTGAATGGGTCCGGAGCAGCTCCCTGAGCTGCAGCGTTAACATCCATGGGAGATATGAAGTTCTGTTTTTGGGGCTGGAATCCTGTCACATCCACACAAGGAGAGGAGAAGACGGGTAAGTATTTTCGTGAAGCTTTATTAGCATAGCACTATAACAGAGCAGGTAAGTGTGGTCACAGACGGTGAATCTTCAAGCACTGATCAACTGGTGAGTTCAAGTACAGAGCTAAGCCAGTACAACAAAGAGTCACTTCCCTTAATCGATGTGTCTGAATCTCCACAGAGCCACAACTACGGTCCACAAGGAGCAGGCAGAAGATCCACAAAGAATGTCCATGCAATCTTGATTCCAGCCGGTGAGTGAGTGAGTGAGGTGAGTATTTAAAAGGTGTGGTGATTGCTGGTGCAGGTGCAGGTAATTAGTATTCAGGTGACGGTTCACGTGGGCGGTGCATGGGAGATCGAGTGGATGGTGACTGGCAATGGTGACTGGGGCTGAGGGAACGAGCTGAGGGTGTGACAATGGCACACACATGGTTCATTCAGTTGTATTCTGTTTAAACCACTAACAGTTTTTTTCCAATTGCTAACACACTCTGACATGCACAGCACAATTATTTAAACTGACACACAGGGAGTAAAACGTCTTGTCAAGTCTTCAAAAGTCTAAACACATTTTCTGCTTTACACACATTTTGCATTTCAAAATGGCACTTTTTAAATGCACTTTACACAGTTCTCTGCATAAGATACAACAATCTGACAAAGTCACATGTTTGCCATTTCAAAACACTGCCATTCAAAATGACACTACATGAGCTAATTGGACAATTACATGTGCCACCTGGCCAAACACCTCAATGGTTAATTGTTAACACTTCAATCAGGATGTAAGCACCATGAAAAGACCACAGGTGAGAACCTTTTTTTTTTTTTTTACAACAGGAAGATATTGCAGAGAGAGGCAGAGGAAGAGGGAGGTTGAGAATAAGAGGGGGTGGAAGAGTGAGAGGCAGGGGTAGAGCAGGTAGAGGAGTTCATGGCCAGAAGAATACAAAAACTTTCAAATGAAATCAGAGCAACCTTAGTAGATCATGTCATCAACCGTGGGCTGACAATGCGTGAGGCTGGACAGAGAGTGCAGCCAAACTTGAGCCGTTTTACTGTCGCCACTGTCATCCATACCTTTAGACTGGAGAACCGGTATGTAGCCAAAATGTCATGTAGTACACATGTAGTATACCCCATGTCATAGTGTGTCAGTTGGGGCATCATTGCGTATTGCCAGTTTACCTGCCTTACCAAGCGGTTTCCCATTGTTATGCTGACTGCCTGTTTGTGTATGATTCTGCCTGTCTTCATGTTCTTTATTCTTGGATTGCCCCAGTGGATTCATAGCCTCAACTGAATCCAGCAGAAGTTACAAACATGCAAGCAGCGTTCACTTATCAAAGTGAAGTACTAGTCAAATTTACCCTTTGTCCTGAACTGAGACTCAAGTCATGGAGGAATATATTGAGGAGGATTCATTCAGCCCTCTACTTCACCAGCTGCAGCAGGATAGGATTCTTCTTTGTGGAGAAAAGGGATGAATGACTGAGGCCATGTATTGATTATAGAGGACTAAATAACGTCACCGTAAAATTCAGATATCTCCTGCCACAGGTTCCTTCAGCTACGTGAGGCCACTATTTACATCAAACTCGATCTACGGAGTGCATATACCTTGATCCGAATTAAAGAGGGTGACGAATGGAAAACTGCCTTCCTCACCACTAGGGGGCACTATGAGTATCAGGTCATGCCATATGGACATGCTAATGCTCCAGCTGTCTTCCAGTCATTCATCAATGAGATTTTCAATGACCACAAGAACCTCGAATATATCAAATGTGCTAAAAGACTCAACCCACGTCAAGCTCACTGGTATTTCTTCTCCACCCGATTCCAGTTCACTGTAACCTATCATCCTGGCAGCAAAAACAGTAAGGCATATGCTCTCTCCAGACAGTATGATCTTCCTCTTGACAGCCATACTCCAGAAAGCATACTCCCCTTGTCTGTAGTCATTGCCCTGATTACCTGGGATTTCATTGAAAATATACAATAGGGCTGTGCGATATGGACAAAAAAAACCTATCACAATTTTTTTATAAATTTGGCGATTTCGATTGTAATCACAATTTTGTCACACACAGAAATGTTTTACAGTCATAAATGCATTCATTATAAATTGCCTCAGGTGTTATATGTTTTGCCCAATATATTTATTGCCCAAGGGTCAGCAACGAGAGCGCATTATTGTAACGCGAAAGCACATTAAAATAACGTGCGAGTGCGAATCTATCCATTGCACCAGTGATGTGCTGGTCAATGTATTAATTGGTTTGAAAATATGCAAAGAGTCATTTTATTGTTTAGTAATAAACTGGTGTTTTCTGTGTTGCTGCAAGATGAAGTTTACAATGTAGACTTACCATGAATGCCAGAGAAATGCACATTTCATATGGATTACATTACATTACTTCATCAGAGAGTAGCCCATTTATTTTGGTTTGAATATTTTTGTTTAAAAGAAGACCTTTCAAGCTTTCTGTAATATATATCCTATATTTCTCAAATCTGTGAGGCACACGCTGAGTTTAGTTCAGTTTAAGTTTAGTTTTTGCCACCTCCATCTCTACGTGCAGACTGAGCTTGTGTGTCATCTTCATGGCAGTTATTCAGCCAATAAAGTATAGGCTTTGTATTTAAAAAATGTGTCTAGTACTATATAAATGACAGAGGTTTAATTGGTATTTTTATTTCAAAGGACCCGGCCATGCACGACCGAATATCATTAAAAATATTTTTGAATGACTCATAACTGCGGGCACCCGCTCATTTTGGATCAACCCACGCATCACTGATTCGCACACAGATTTCATTTGCTCTGTTAACACCAGACACGCGTGCTCAGATCATAGACTGTATAATGCTCAGATATATGCTGCCTCACAACGTGTCTCCTCTCATTCAACCTGCGTCCTGTGCACTCAGAACTCTCTCTGTGCTCACGCGCAAGATATTAAATCTTTTTGCACCTTTCCATTTATAACCTTTTCTGTTCTCATCTTTTTACCGCGTGCAGTGTGAACGTTCTGTTCTGTTAACATGGGCTCGAAAAAAGGCTATGCATCACAGACAGAGTGTGTGTACCTGGAGTTAGGCATATGCCCAGTATGCTCTGTTCTCGCGCTACACTTAGGTTCGCTGCATCAATTGGTTCAGATAACATACTGCGGGAGGTCAGGACCACGGAAAATCGTGCTATAAAGCGATTTAGAAATTGCGCACACTCAAATCGCGATTTTATTTCGATTTCGATTAATCGCACAGCCCTAATATACAACATGAACAGCTCCAAGAACCAGCCCCTTCCGACTGCCCACTTAATAAACACTACGTTCCACAAAATCTACGTCACCGCTTAATGCAATGGGTCCACACCTCTGTTAGCTCTGGCCAACCTGGAGTATACCGCAAACTGCATCTGCTACGCAACTCATTCTGGTGGTCCTCAATGTCTAAGGATGTCACTGCCTATGTCAAAGCCTGTCAAGTCTGTCTCCAATCCAAGACCCCCCAAGGAATTACACTCAGGACTCTTCCAACCACTGCCCATTCCACAATGTCCCTGGTCCCATCTCTCCATTGACTTTGTCACAGACTTACTCCTGTCCAATGGTTTCACTGCCATACTAGTCATAGACCGCTTTTCTAAATTATGTCATTTGATCCCCTTAAAAGGACTCCCCACAGCCATGGAAACTGCGCAGGCAATGTTTCATCATGTCTTCAGGAATTATGGCATCCCGGAGGATATCAGAATCAGAATCAGAATCAGAATGAGCTTTATTGCCAGGTATGTTTACACATACGAGGAATTTGTTTTCGTGACAGAAGCTCCGCAGTACAACAGAATGACACCGACAGAACATAAAACACATAATAAAAGAATAAAATATACAAATAAGTAGATAGTGAATGACAATATACACATTGACAATTGTAGGCAGGTATATTACAAAATGCAGTTATGTATGTACATGTATATTATGTGCAAAATTTTAGTGTATACTAAGTATGTGTGTTAGATAAATAAAGTGTATGTGTATATAAATATAAAGTGTAGTGTGTTCGCTGTTATTATCAGCTGTTCATAAGATGGATTGCCTGAGGGAAGAAACTGGTCCTGTGTCTGGTCGTTCTAGTGATCAGTGCTCTGTAGCGTCGACCAGATGGCAACAGATCAAAGAGGGAGTGTGCTGGATGTGAGGGGTCCAGAGTGATTTTGCCAGCCCTTTTACTCACTCTGGATAAGTACAGTTCTTGTATAGAAGGGAGGGTTGTACCGATGATTCGCTCAGCAGTCCCGACTACCCTCTGTAGTCTTCTGAGGTCAGATTTAGAAGCTGAGCTGAACCAGACAGTTACTGAAGTGCAGAGGATGGATTCGATGTTGGTGGAGTAGAACTGTTTCAGCAGCTCCTGTGGCAGGTTAAACTTCCTCAGCTGGGCCTTTTTCACGATGGAGTCAATGTGAATGTCCCACTTCAGGTCCTGAGAGATAGTGGTGCCCAGGAACCTGAATGACTCCACTGCAGTCACCGTGCTGTTCATGATGGTGAGTGGGGGGAGTTTAGGGGGGTTTCTCCTGAAGTCCACGATCATCTCCCCTGTTTTGAGCGTGTTAAGCTCCAGGTTGTTGAGACTGCACCAGACAGCCAGCTCTTTAACCTCCTGTCTGTAAGCAGACTCGTCACTGTCCTGAATGAGGCCGATGAGTGTGGTGTCATCTGCAAACTTCAGGAGCTTGACAGAGGGGTCTTTAGATGTGCAATCGTTGGTGTACAGGGAGAAGAGCAGTGGGGAGAGAACGCAGCCCTGGGGAGCTCCGGTGCTGATTGTACGGGTGCTGGATGTGTATTTTCCCAACCTCACTAGCTGCTGCCTGTCTGTCAGGAAGCTGTTGATCCACTGACAGATGGAGGTGGGCACGGAGAGCTGGTTTAGTTTGGGCAGGAGGAGGTTTGGGATGATCGTGTTGAAGGCCGAGCTGAAGTCCACAAACAGGATCCTCACATAAGTCCCCGGTCTGTCTAGGTGTTGCAGAACATAATGCAGTCCAATGTTTACTGCATCGTCCACAGACCTGTTTGCTCTGTAAGCAAACTGAAGAGGATCCAGCAAGGGCCCAGTGATGTCCTTCAGGTGGGCCAGCACCATTTTTTCAAATGACTTCATGACTACAGACGTTAGAGCCACAGGCCTGTAGTCATTTAGTCCTGTAATTTTGGGTTTCTTAGGGATGGGGATGATGGTGGAGCATTTGAAGCATGAAGGGACTTCGCACAGCTCCAGCGATCTGTTGAAGATCTGTGTGAAGATGGGGGCCAGCTGGTCAGCACAGGATTTCAGACAGGCTGGTGTAACACAATCTGGGCCTGGTGCTTTTTTTTCCTTTTCTGCTTCCGGAAGACCTGGCGCACCGCATCCTCGCTGATCTGAATTGCAGGTGTGGGGGAGACGGGGGATGCAGGAGGTGAGAATGGTGAGAGTGCTTGATTGGAGAGGTGTTCAGGATGGGTTGCAGGAGCTGTAAGATGAAAATTCTAAGCTTCCTATCACTGTTTATAAGTCCAGTACATTAGATTTAAATCCATCCAAGGTTAAAAAACATTGTCATTTTGTCAAAATATCATTTTAAAATTACCTCAATTCTCAGAGATCCCCAAATGGTTCGTGCAAAGCTCTTCAAAAGATCAGTTTCCTTAAACCCCACCTTTCGGTAGCATACTGTGTTCTGATTGGTCAACTAACATAAGCAGTTTGGATTGGTTGTTCTGCACACACCTCCACGGTAAACTATGCATTAGCATCTGTTTGGGGTGAATTAGGTCTTATTCCTCTCACCGCGAAGCAAACAGTAAAATAAATACTTGAACAGTCTCGCTGCTTTTTCTTCTGTGTGGGTGTATTCAAGCCACGCGCTTCAGTTTGAATCTGAATAGCGCGTTCAGCGCGGGGGCGTGGTCACATTAGATATAACGAAGGGAGACATGAAAAACAGACATTGCGTTGTTTTCATATGGATTGCTTTATCACAGAATATCTGTTTTCGGCAGCACTTGTTTAGTTTTAAAGTAGACATGTCAAGCTTTCTATAGATATATGGGAGCTGAAACCTGACTTAAATTCTTCATAGAGATTTCTTCTATTTTTATTTTTTATTTTATATTTTTTTGCATGAAGGAGCAGAGTTGAGCAGACACAAATTTTTCTAACATTTTAGACATAAATTGAAGATTTGAAATGGGTCTGTAATTTGCCAGTTCACTAGGATCTAGTAATGGTTTCTTAATAAGAGACTAAATAACCACAAGTTTGAATGGTTTTGTGACGTGACCTAAAGATAACAACAAGTTAATAATTTTGAGAAGCGGTAAGAACTCTTTCAGTAATTTAGTGGGTTCAGGATCTAACAAACATGTTGGTGGTTTAGATGCAGTGATACATTTATTTAGCTCTTCCTGTTCTAGTTGTAAAGCTCTTCTTTTCATTTTCTGGTGAAGTCTCTGGTGAAGGGCAAAAGATGGCAGACTCCTACTTTAGCGATTCGCTGGTTTTGTATTTCCTCCGTCTTCACAAACCAAACTTCAGGTGAGGAGAAAAGGTTTGACATGTGATGCCTGATGAGATATTCAGTCTTTGAGCATCTCCATCTGTGGCTCTGTTCCACTTTTACTCACCCATGTGATGGTAAAACATCACCAGAGCTCCTCCATCTGGCAGCACTGCAGCACATCTCCTCAAAACACTCTGCTCGAAACACATGCAGAGCTAATGGCATTCTATAGTTCAAAGACAAACTACAACTGTTTTTAAAGTTTGAGACAGGTCTTTAGTGGTGCAGCTGCTAACACCTTTAGAAACACACAACATTCACCTCAAAATGGATGATTTTAACCACGTTGTAATGCTTCAGTCTGATGTAAAATGCTGATATATGAATGACCCTTGTGTATTTACCATTCCGCTCTCATTGTCTTACCAATTACAAGTGTGTTTGGGGTTTGGCCAGCGTTTGAAAGCGCTCTCAGGTCTCTGATCTTTACCCAAAACACACTGCTCTGAGTGGCCGGGAGAGAAAAAACAAAAAAAGTGCGCCGGCCCTGGAGAGCCATATAAAAGCTGGCTCTGTTTGAGACACTTGAGCCCTTCGGAGGAAACGCAGGAGGAATTTCATCACTTTGATATGGCACTCATCACCACAGATGCTTTCCACATTAGACCAAACAGCATCTGCCTCTCGCAGACATTCTTTGTGTGAGATTGTACACTGCTGCTCCACTTCAGCACGCCGCATTTGTCGCCACGATGATGGACAAACTGATGCGAAAGGGCACCTTCCTACGCTTCCTGGAAACATAAGAAGGAACAAATAGGGCGTCGAGAGCCACTCAGCCAATCAAAGACACTGCTTCCACCTTCTTTTTGAATCGGCTTGTCGAGCAAGCATTTGCGGTTGTTCAGTCTTTCTTCTGTCGTGTTTGACATTGGGCCGTCTGCTGACAAATGCTGCCGCTTGCCTTTGATGTCGGGGTTTAATTATGGCAAAGCTGCCAGCGCTGAGTGATCGCGTTGTTGTTAATTACTCTTGTACAGTAGTTGCGCATTTGAGCTATGGTAAATTGGCGCGTGACGTTCAGATCAAATCGCCCGGCAGAAACAATTAGCCCGATGGCATGCTAGGATGATAGCGGCCTGCGAGATAATAGTTTTATTTCGAGAGCTGTTTCTGAAAGCTAATTAAATGCTATAAGGTCACAATCTGCAGATAAGAAAACAAGCAAACAAGTGCTACTTGGACCATTTCAAGGCAAGCGCTCCTCAGAAACGCCGGAGGACGCAGATGGCGAGAGGAGACACACTCAAGAGCTTCGTCAAGGACTAAAACTCCAGATAACCTTAAAATAACAAATGATGTTCAGGTCAATTGCCCGGACTCTTATCGGCTTCAGACGGAGCCGGAGATCCATGCTCACTGTCAGCTAACACTCTGCCCTGTCGATACCTCATGGTGTCGCGTCACCAATGAGCACGAATCAGAGGCCAGTTACATAAACAGCCACAGTGTGAACGGAACAGACCATCTGAGATGTAGATGAGTTTGTTTCAAGGTAAATGCTGCGTGTTTGTAACTTAATTTCATGTTTCCATGTACCTATATGAATGCTTACTGATCAGAAGCTAAATGATAATGATGGTGATTATTATTATTTCTTAAAATAAATTATAAAATGTAGCCAAATCCACATTTTTGTTTAGTTTAACTTGAACAAAAATAACTTAAAACTGAATAAACTAAAACAAATAAATAAGAATTAATAAAACTATAAAGACCAATTTAAAAAACGAAATACAAATGAAAAGATACATACAGTACATGTACTAAAACATTACCTAAATCTAAATCAAAATATTAACCAAAACTATAGTATATCAGTTATGCTAAAATAAAAGTAATTTCAAAAACAATTAATGATTATGAAAATAAATCTTAATTTATTGGAAAAATCTATTTAAAAATAAAAACTATACTTGTATATTAATAATATAAAAATAACCCTGACTAGGATCTCTTCTTAAAATGTCAGACTGCTTTGGCTGCAGTAACTTTGTCTTCTTGAGGTGAAAATTCAGGTCAGAAGTCAGAGTTTCTTCAACATCCCTCATGATCTGAGGATCATTCACATCTGCAGTACAAACGCTGAACTTTATACTCAGAGGTTTCAGCACTTCAGTGACCTCAAGCAACATACGTATCGACCGAACTATCATTTCATATTTCTTTGAAAACAGCACCAAATATCTCTGTTCCGGACACAAAGAAAAATGTGGCATCGCTCATGTCTTCAGGATCAGGAGAAACGGTGAAGAAAAAGCAGACAAGCACATCAGCGTGGACCTGAGAGACACAGACGAGATGTTTCTTCATGACACCTGTGAGCTGGAGAGCGACCCGCCGGCCTTTCATCTGCCATCTCTGAGCGTTTCAACATTACGGCGCACAGGTGTTCGGAGGCGGGACGGGGCTGACAGACGGGAATGTCACCGCACAGCCAAACACGTGTGTTCTCCACAAAGATCTCTCTTGTCCAACAACAGCCTCGTCTCTGTGACATCAAGGCTTCGGTTGCCTCGCTCGTATCACAGCGCCGCAGGCCGGGTTTCAAAGCTGCCGCAGGTTTTTAGAGGGTCATGTTTGGAAACGGCGAGCAGCTGTTCATGTTTAACATCCTCATCCTCATCTTCATCCTCACCACAGCTCAAGACACCAGCAGCTCATGAGGGACAGATATTACAAACAGATCTTTAAATAACAGAATTACAGCTGTGAAAATTTTGTTTATTTCAGGGCCAGCATATATATATAAATCACTTCATGGTCTTGCCCCTTCATATATTTCAGACCGTCTCCACTCGTATTCTCCAGCGAGAACACTCAGATCCTCCACTCAGATGATATTAACTGTTCCAAAATCTCGACTTAAATCCAAGGGAGACAGCATTTTCAGTTCTTGGTCCATTAGACTGTCCCCTACACTTTTTACATTTAAATCTTCTCTTTAAACCTACTTTTTTTCTCAGGCATATGTGTAATTTGATATTATTTAAAACAATATTTGAGATTTAAAAATGATAATATTAATTTAATTTTATTGTATTTCTTTTATTTTGGTTTATTTTCATATTTTATTATTAGTCTTTAAATTGTATTGTACGAGGATGTTTTGTTCGGTATGTTGTGCAGCACTTTGGTATAAATAAACTTGACATCACCTTGACATAACCTGCTTTCTGGAATATCCCGCTGATGTAATTAATAAATAAACAAATTAATAATTAAAAAAAAAAACATTTAACATTATATTTAACACACACATTATATGCAGTATATATATGTGTGTGTGTTTGTGTGTGTGAGAGAGAGAGAGAAGGAGGTAGAGAAAGAGAAAGAGAGAGAAAGAGAGAGAGAATTTTAACATCAGAAAGTGACACACTTCATCTCTACATTCCATTAGATTTTGAGTTTGTTTTGTACTTTTTACAGCTCAACTTTGTTTGTTAAGAGAACATTATTTGTTAACACACGTTCTGTGTAAAAGCAGGGAACACACTCCCTGGAGCCGGCAGCTAATGCATGTTGATATTAGTGTTTGGATGTGTTGAGACCAGGGCAGTGTTTGATTGACAGGCGGCTGCGGCTGGTAAAACACTACATCAGTCCGTCTGTGGCCTGAGGCTGAAGCACAAACACAGCTCTGACTGACACAACTTCTGTTTCTCTGCTTATTTCTGCCTTCTTTTTCATCATGGACAAGAGGTATTGGATCAGTGGCTTTATAAACCAATACACTAATGAACAAATAATGTGCTGAAGTGCACCTTTGTACTGTCGTGCGTTGTGGAAACAGTGTTTTAACGTGTGTGTTAACCAGCTCTGCTGTTGGAGCTAGAGGAATCTTGTGTGCTTTCTGCTGTTTTCCACAGCTGGAATATGATTGTGTTAACACAGACTCACAGACACGTTCACATCTGAGCTTCAGTGTGCCAGAACAGATGCCTGGAATACACCCTTACCACGGTAATCTCTGAAGAGCCTCAGAACACAACCAAAGTGACCTTATCTGAACACTTATGAGAACTTACTTTAAAATGCACAGCACAGTCACAGTTCACACAGTCAGGCTTCAAATCCATCTGGCCCTTCTCTATGAAACCTGAGAACACTAATGCTTTTATTACATGATTAATAAAACATAGACAATAAAACACACCTTAAATGTAAACTTTAATTTGAATTTGTGGGACAAGCACGGCCAGTACTGCACGGTTTGCTATTAATTGTGCTGCAGTGCACTTAACTTGCAGAGAGTAACTCCTGGAGTTTGTTTCTGAGAGGGAACAGAAGTGCTGCGGTGTATAAAACACAAGGTTTGATTGTGTGAAATGTCACAGGGATTGATTCGGCTCCTGCATTACCATTCTAATCAGTGGTGTAGAACCACGTGTAGAGGAACACACGCGCCCCGGGCTACCACGGAATTGGACAAGGCCCGGGAAATTGTGTCCGCGCTCCAAACAAGTGTTAGGTGATTGTTTACTTCATGTCTTTAAATTGCATTTCTTCCGTTTTAATTCCTGCGGCGGCAGGAGAGCGACGGGCCTCTCGGATGCTTACCGAATGCAGAAGTCCCGACCCGAGGGCAGCAGCGACAGCCACTGACACCCGCATGATATTAAAACTCAATATAGCGCTGTTTTCCACTTCAGCAGCCGAGAACATGGCTTTAGCAAGGCTGTCCGATCCGCTTCTCATTTACAAGAGTAAAGAAAATGTTCTGCAGTAAAATTGCCATTTTACACAGCCGCAGTCTGAGATTGACTGAACTGACCTCATTTGTGTTCCTCCACAGATCCTCTAGAATCATCACGAGTCTGATCACGCACCACAGTAAATGTGATAAACAAGGAATACTTATAGAAATATTATATTGTATATTCAAACATGATTTTCAGATGAGAAGGGGAATGGTTATTTTAGAAGTGGCACGTCCATATATCAAACACGTGTGTGTCCATGAGTGAAGCTGAGGATTCAGAGGATGTTGTGGTTGATCAGAAAGATGATTCTGTAAATAAATGCAGAAATATGATGACCGGACCTTTCCACCAATGTTATTTTAGTATCCTTTAGATTTTATGTTTTTTATTCATATATTTTATTTTATTTCTAAACTTTTAGTAATTTTGTTGTTTGGTCATTTCCATTATTATTATTATTATTATTATTATTATTATTATTATTATTATTATTATTAATGCTTCTATAGTTTCTTTTAACTTTTATTTTAGTTATTTTAGTACATCAAGTAAAACTAAATGATAATTTGATTTATTTTATGAAATAATAAAATAAAATAATACATTAAATACGTTTATGGCACTGTTTATGGCATTTTGGTAATATACCAAGTCATCCACCTGCTAATAGTTATGATGCAAGTTCTTAAAAAAAAAAAAAAATCTTGTAAGTACTTTAATTAAAGCTTGCTTAAATCCTCCATATCTGGGTTCTTATGTCCCTATTTAAATTTAGTCGTTACATTTATTCTTCAATGGGTTATGGCATCATTTATTTGAAGTTCACAAACAGAATTTAAAAGCAAATGATTTCTGAAATGTTAGTAGGTTTTGGAGAACAGTCTCAAACTGGAGGCCTGTGTGCACACATTTCCTCTTCATACATAACGACTTACTCACAGAGTTAAAAGTAAGAAAATATTAGGCATTCAGTCTCTCTACTTGAAAACATTTCAGTCCGCCAGCACAAGAGCCTTTGGCGCCCTCTTGTGGCTGACATTATTTAACTGCATCACTGTCTTTGTCGCAAGAGGGCGCCAAAGCCTGCACAAAAACCATCAGCTCTCACTGAACACAGGTTTTTCTCCATGTTAACACCAGAGGACACTCTTTACAACACGTGCATTGGCTGCTACTTTTGATACATTTTATTGAACCTTCAGACAAAACATAAATACAAATTGTGTTTGTTTAAAAATATGTTTTTGATGATTGTCACATTTGATGCATCCATTGTTTATGTCTCATATAGTCTGATATAATGAGAATATGAAGGGGGAGGGGGGTCAATTTCATTTAGAGGTCCAAACTGAGCAACAATATGAATTTGTTGCAGATGCTGATATGTATTTGATTAAATCGTGAAGTTTGTGATGTAAATCAATGAGATCTTTATAAAAGTAGAGCAGATACTAACATAAATGATCTAAATATCATGCTGTCACTCCAATATGTCTTAGTAGTAACTAAAATGAGATTAAAATGATCCAAACATCTAATGCAGTGAATCCAGTGCTGATGGAGAGCTGAAGAAATCAAGTCTCCTGAGAAGATGTGAGATGCTCTGGAGGCTTGTGAAGATCATTCCTCCGTTGAGGGACAGTGAAAGTAAAACTTCTGAAAATTTGGGACTTTTATCTGATGATTCCCTCTCTTTGGGGCCTTTTTTCTTCAGAGTCAAGTCCAGTCTTTGTTTTTGGATTACTGTGATATTATCTATATGCAGGCGCCTAAGAGTTGTTTACAAGTGTTTGCTTCTGTTCATGGAGCTTTGAGGTTTATTACTAATTCAAAAGCCCGACCCATCATTGTTTGCTGTACTCTTGGGTTAGATGTCATCCTGTAGACTTACATATAAGTACAGATTTATCTATACAGTTATTATGGATTTGTTTCCCTCTTCTTTACAGCAGTATATCATTCACAATGGTGTAAAGAAAGATGGTCTTTGCTCACAAGATTTTGTTATCTTCCAAAACATCCCAGAAGTAATAAAGGTAAACAAATAAAGGTAAAAGGCCATTTAGTTATAACCAGTTACAAGATAAGTGAGTGGATCTCACTAAATTAATTCAAGTGTGTTTTAAATGATTTCATTTTGGTTTACATGATCGTAATTGTTTTGACTGATATGAGAATGTATTTATTTGTTTGTTTGTTTTGTTGTTGTTGTTTTTGTTGTGTGAATTAATGTATTTGTTTTATGTTCAAATGTTTTTTTGATGTTTAACTAAGTCCTGTCTTGTCCAGGGCCCTTTTGTAAACAAGATTTTAAATGGGGTAATGAGAAATTCCCCAAATTCCCTTGATCTTTTGACCTATTAGAGGTCATTGTGCTATTAAAACATTCTAATCAGAACTCAAATCTTTCTCTTTAGTCTAAAAACAGCTTATATCGAAGCCAACCTGCCAAAATGAGACCTTGTGGATCCTTCTGAAGGATATTCAGAAAGACTGAAACTAAAAGACGATGCTGTGTGACTATTGGATCTGACAGTAATGTCGCAACACAAGTGTGACTGTTTTCATTATGTGATCACTATTGCTTTGTCTGTTTTTACAGGTTATTTGCTATGTATTAAGTTACTTATGCGTTATTGACCTAAAACACAGTCCTCTCCATTTGTGTATGATGCACGCTGTCAAACATACACAACGATTATTCAATCATAGTAGGGGTTAATTTACTTCTGAGTCTACAATCCCTCACGCCTGTTCAAGCAGAGTGTTCTGATGAGGGGTCAAAACAGGACTGACAATAGCCTATTGCTAATTAATTACAATGTTTTTATATGTAAAAATCTTGATAACATTATAAGTGGACCTCACACAATGAAACACCATGACAGCAGAGGGAGCTCTCGTCTGAGTTTTGACCATGACTTCCTGTTTGGTGGCCATATTTGTCATGACACGCGCACACAAACAGGTAGATCCAATTGCAGTTTATTGGGTTATCCAAAATCAAAATCCAGACAGGCAAAAGGTCAATATCCATCAGAGCAGTCCAAAACAAGAAACATAACAGTGGCAAGGAACACGAAACACAGGGAGACATGAAACAAGGACTCCATAACAATGACAGAAACAAACAGGGTACCTCTAGTGGACACCCAGGGAACACAAACCAGACACTGTGACACTACACCCCCGAGAAGAAGATCTGGGGGGTCAACAGGAACCTGACTCGACTCTGAAGAGTTCACTGGAACCTGACTCGACTCTGGGGGGTCAACAGGAACCTGACTCGACTCTGGGGGGTCAACAGGAACCTGACTCAACTCTGGAGAGTTCACTGGAACCTGACTCGACTCTGGAGAGTTCACTGGAACCTGACTCGACTCTGGAGGGTCAACTGGAACCTGACTCGACTCTGGAGGGTCAACTGGAACCTGACTCGACTCTGGAGGGTCAACTGGAACCTGACTCGACTCTGGAGGGTCAACTGGAACCTGACTCGACTCTGGAGGGTCAGCTGTGACTGTCATCCTGTGCAGCGGCGCTGGGCAAGGAGTCATCATGGGCCATGACTCTGGACAGGTGGCCATCTGGTGCTGTGGTGCTGGACCGGTGGCCAACTTGGGCATTGGCGCTGGGTGAGTGGTCATCTTGTGCTGTGGTATTGGGCTGGCAGCCATCTTGTGCTGTGGCGCTGGATTGACGGGCATCTTGGGCTGTGGGGCTGGATTGACGGCCATCTTGGGCCATGACTCGGGAATGGCCTCGGCCTCGGGGATCGCCTCGGGCCCAGCCTCGGCCTCAGCTATTGTATCGGGAACCGCCTCGGGCACCGCATCGGCCACTGCATCGGGAATGGCCTCGCCTTGGCCTCAGGAACCGTCTCGGCCACCCTATCGGGAACCGCCTCAGCCTCCGCCTCGGGCACCGCTTCGGGAGCGGCAGCGGCTTGCTCGGGGACGGCCTAAGGAAAGGCAGAGGGCTGCTCGGGAACGTCCTCGGGGATGGCAGCAGGCTGCTCGGGAACCTCCTCCGGGATGGCAGCGGGCTGCTTGGGAACCTCCTCCGGGCTTTGAGGAATGGTAGACGCCTGTCTCCTCCTCCTCCGCCCTCTATGATGGTGAGTGGGTGGCACCTTGTCTGGAGACTCAGGCGTTGAGTCGGCCATCTTGTTTGGTGACACAGGTGTAGATTCGGCCATCTTGTGCTGTGGCTCTGAGATGGTGGCCATCTTGTCTGGAGACACAGGCTTAGATTCGGTCATTGTGTCTGGAGAGATGGGTATGGTTGGTGTATCAAATTTAAGAGTCTCCCCCTCCGCTCCTCCATGGTGGCTGGGGAACAGATACGAAATCCCACACCGCTGGATCTAGGCATGATGGAGTCCTTCTGTCATGACACGCGCACACAAACAGGTAGATCCAATTGCAGTGTTTATTGGGTTATCCAAAATCAAAATCCAGACAGGCAAATGGTCAATATCCATCAGAGCAGTCCAAAACAAGAAACATAACAGTGGCAAGGAACACGAAACACAGGGAGACATGAAACAAGGACTCCATAACAATGACAGAAACAAACAGGGTATTTATAGAGAGGTGCAAACAATGTGAGTGGGAACAGCTGTGTGCAATAAGCAGTGATTAGTCCAGATAAGGCTTGTGTGAAATGCAGTTCCTGAAGTGGGGTGATGATCTGAGAAAGTGAGACCTCTAGTGGACACCCAGTGAACACAAACCAGACACTGTGACAATATTACCCTGGCCACCATATTGCATCTTTGCCTTACCAAGCGTTTGTTTCACTGTCTAGTTTTCCTGTGTATGACCGGTTTTCCTGTTTTTCTTGATTACTCTTTTGGATTGCAGTTTTGCCTGTTTGCCGGTCCGGACTGCCTTCTTGTGTATCGACCTCACCGCTTGCCTTTACAGACACTGAGATTGGATTTGTGGAACTGTTTAATAAACACTGCATATGGATTCTACTTCAGCTTCCGCCTCAACTCCATTACAGAATACTTTGCCCACAATGAATCCAGCTGAGGTTTCTCAGCTCCAAGCAGCTTTTTCTTATCAAACTGAGTTGTTACCAGGAATTACCAGGAAAACTTTAACTCATTATATTCGTTCACGTCCCTTGCCCTTCACCTCAACTGTAAAACTGGCGTTGCCAGATAAGTTTGATGGTTCAGCAGGAAAATGTCATTGGTTTATTCATCAAGTCAGTATCTGCGTATGTGGAAAGCCAAAGAGATCAGTTTTCTTCAGAGTGAAGTAAATGCATGTTCTTAATGTCTTTGTTATCTGGCAAAGTGATTGATTGGGCTTCAGCGGTTTGGGAGACGGATTCACACTTTTGATAGTCTTTTGAGTATATGTTACAACAAATTTTTGAAGTATTTGAATATCCTGAGGGGAGCAAGGATATATCTAAGCAATTGCTTCACATGTCACAAGGGAGCCACTCCGCTGCAGATTTCGCCATTGAACTTAAAACTCTTGCCGCTCAAAGTGGATGGAATTATGTGTCATTGAAGGCTGTGTTCAAACAGAGTTTAAATTTGGAGCTCCAAGCTGAGTTCGCCCACACGGGTGAAGACTTAGCATTTTTTGGATTCATCACCATGGCCATCAAGATTGACAATTTGCTGAGAAACACACCCAAGAGAAGATCCACTCGACAGCCATTTTTTAACTCCCTCACTGCACCCTCTGATCACCAAGAACCCATGCAAATAAATTATGCTCATTTATCTGATGAGGTGAGAACTGGGCGCCGCCAAAATAATCTGTGCTACTAATGCTGTCAAACAGGCCATCATCATGCTGAGTGCCTACACAAAGCCCGGATGTCCATCTTTGTTACCAGCTGGCTGTAGATCAATTCTCTCTGCCTTCTCATTCCTGTTCGGCTAAATACTAAAGATGGTCCCATTACTTTTACTGCATTGATTGACTCCGGTGCAGCCTTAAATCTGGTCAACAAGGATATCTTCAAGAAGTACAGTTTACCACACCACTTTGTGTGCCCACCATTTGCATCACCGATGTCAACAATAAACGGCACCTGCTCAGTTACAAATTGGATTGTTCCACAGAGAAAGCATTTCCCTCTATATTACTGATTCACCCCATATGAAATCATTCTAGGAGACCCCTGGCCACTAAAATCCTGTATTATCCTGGAATAGTGGAGAACTGACTCACTGTCTGAATTTTGTTGAAACCACTGCATGCTCATCAATATGCTTCAACTATGCCTTGCAACATCTGCTGAGGATCCAGCTTCTGCCTCCAGTTTTAAAATCCCTGCCTACTATCAGAACTTTTCAGATGTGTTCAACAAGAGCAAAGCTTTAAAGCTACCACCTTACCATCCCTGTGATTGCACCATCAATCTTCTGCCCAATGCCATGCCACCCAAGAGTAAGCTATAACCACTATCACACCATGAATCCAAGGCTATGGAAGATTACATTAAAGAGCTTTTGAACCTTGGTTTTATTAAGCCCTCAACCTCTCCAGCAGCAGCGGGGTTCTTCTTCATTCAGAAGAAGGATGGAGGTCTACGACCTTGCATCCTTCAACAACGTTACTGTAAAATTCTGCTATCCTCTTCCACTTGTTACTGCCACATTAGAACAGCTTCGAGAGGCTAAGATTTAGTACACCAAGCTAGACTTGAGGAGTACTTATAATCTCATTTGCATCAAAGAAGGGGCTGAGTAGAAGACAGCTTTTCTCACCACGGGAGGTCTCTATGAGTACTTGTGACACTGTTTGGGTTAGTCAATGCCCCATCTGTGTTCCAGTCATTTATCAATGAAATATTCAGGGACATGTTGAACCAGTATGTGATTGTCTACATAGACGTCTTCCTTATATATTCCAAGTCTGAAGATGAACACATTGAATATGTTTGAACCATCCTTTCTCTTCTTCAAGAACACCAGCTCTTTGTGAATGCAGAGAAAAGTGAATTCCATGTACAGCACACCATTTTGTTATCATGGAGTCGAGATGGATAATTACAGAATTCATGCAGTTATGGAGTGGCCTCAGCCATCAACAATTAAGGAACTTCAACAATTTCTAGGTTTTGAGAACTTCTATCACTGTTTCATCAGTAACTACAGCATGATTGCATCACCGTTGACATCGCTCCTAAAGGGGAAACCATCCAAGTTGAGATGGTCAAACAAAGCTAACACCGCTCAAACACCGCTTTCACAAAACTCAAATCAATTCACTTTGACCCCTATCTTGAAACACCCTGACTCTAACCTGCCATTTGTACTGGAGATGGATGCTTCAGACTGTGGAATTGGGGGAGTATTATTACAATTTCATGGTCAACCAGCTAAGTTGTATCCATGTGCTTTCTTTTCAAGTTAACTTACTTCTGCTGAGAGAAACTATAATTCCTTACATTTATATAGCGCTTTTCTAGACACTCAAATTTAGGATTCCTGGGATTTTTAATGACCACAGAGAGTATGATGGTATGATGTATGATGTTGGTAACAAGGAGTTACTATCCATGAAAGCTGCAATCGAGGAGTGGAGACATTGGCTGGAGGGAGCCATTCTTCTGTTTCAGGTTACCACAGATCACAAAAACATTGAATATGTAGTGCCAAAAGACTAAATCCATGTCAAGCCAGATGGTCATTATTGGTAAATGGACTGCATTTATATAGCGCTTTCAACAGACCACATGGCCATCCAAAGCGCTTTACAATTTGCCTCACATTCACCCATTCACACACTCATTCACACACCGACTGCAGTGTCAGCCTTTCAAGGCACCATCCAGCTCGTCGGGAGCAGCTGGGGTTAGGTGTCTTGCTCAAGGACACCTCGACACTTGGTCAGGTGGAGCCGGGGATTAAACCACCAACCTTCCGGTTTGTAGACAACCTACATGAACCACTGAGCCACTGTCGCCCCATCTTATTCTTCTCAAGATTCCAATCTACTGACACATATTGTCCAGGAAGCAAGAATAGTAAAGCAGAAGCCCACTCCAGGTGCCATGGTCCACCCCTCCAAGATAATTTACCAAAACCCATCTTGCCTCCTTCAGTTGTTATTGCCCCTCTATTGACCACTCAACAGGATCCTCCACCTGCCAGGTGCCCACCCAACAAGCAATATGTTCCCCAGGTACTAGGACAGCGGGTCCTGCAATGGGTCCATACATCCATCAACTCAGGACATCCAGGTATCTATTGTACCAAAAAAATTACCCACAATGCTTTCTGGTGGCCAGCAATGAATGGAGAGATAACAGATTATATGAAGGCTTGTCACAGTTTGTGCACAGTCTAAGACCCTAAAGGAACTTCCCTCTGTTCTGCTGCAAGTAACTACCTATTCCTCAACGTCCATGGTCCCATCTGTCATTTCAGTACCCGTATCCTTCTTTTACGCAGCCTTGATGTTGTAATTGATGCAGTATGTGGTCTGGCATTGTGATGTTGGAAAATGCAAGGTCTTCCCTGAAAGAGACGACGTCTGGATTGGATCATATGTTGTTCTAGAACTTGGATATACCTTTCAGCATTGATGGTGCCTTTCCAGATGTGTAAGCTGCCCATGCCACACACACTCATGCAACCCCATACCGTCAGAGATGCAGGCTTCTGAACTGAGCGCTGATAACAACTTGGGTTGTCCTTGTCCTTTTTAGTCCGAATGACATGGTGTCCAAGTTTTCCAAAAATAACTTCAAATTTTGATTCGTCTGACCACAGAACAGTTTTCCACTTTGCCACAGTCCATTTTAAATGAGCCTTGTTCCAGAGAAAACGCCTGTGCTTCTGGATCATGTTTAGATATGGCATCTTTTTTTACCTATAGAGTTTTAGCCGGAAACGGTGAATGGCACGGTGAATTGTGTTCACCGACAATGTTTTCTGGAAGTATTCCTGAGCCCATGTTGTGATTTCCATTACAGTAGCATTCCTGTATGTGATGCAGTGCTGTCTAAGGGCCAAAGATCACCGGCATCCAGTATGGTTTTCTGGCCTTGACCCTTGATAGATTGTTCCAGATTCTCTGAATCTTTGGATTATATTATGCACTGTAGATGATAATAACTTCAACCTCTTTGCAGTTTTTCTCTGAGAAACTCCTTTCTGATATTAAGCCAATATTTTTCGCCACAGCATTGGGGGAATGGGTGATCCTCTGCCCATCTAGGCTCCTGAGAGACAATACCACTCTGAGAGGCTCTTTTTATACCCAATCATGTTGCCAATTGTCCTTATAAGTTACAAATTGGTCCACCAGCTGTTCCTTGTATGTACATTTAACTTTTCCGGCCTCTTATTGCTGCCTGTCCCACCTTTTTTGAATGTGTAGCTCTCATGAAATGAGCCAATATTTGACATGACATTTCAAAATATCTCACTTTCAACATTTGATAGGTTATCTATATTGTGAATAAAATTTGATAGGTTATCTATTGTGAATAAAATATATTTATTCCATTCCTTTTTTACTCACAATTTGTACAGTGTCCAAGCTTTTTTGGGATTGGGTTTGTAATAAAAGCATGCACAGCAACTTCCAAATATTTATAAAGACAGTAAAGGTGTATATGTTTATCAGACTTGAACTCAGCATCAAAAACAACATCAAGACTCCTTACTTCAATGTGTACACACCAGGTTAATTTATTAAATGTTTAGTTGAGTTCAGAGGGCCAAACTGTATAATTTTAGTTTGTGATTTATTCAGGTGGAGAAAATTGGCTGTCTTACACTTCTTAATGACATTAAAGCAACCAACAAGTGCGTGCAAAGCCAAAGTACTGTATACTTTATAGCAAGATAAAGCTGAGTATCATCAGCATAAGGGTGATATGATATATTGGGTTTCTGACAAATATTGGCCAGAGGAAGCATATGCATTAAAAATAAAACCAGGCCTAATATAGATCTTTGTGGGACGCCCCATTAAATGTGAGCAGAAGAGGAAGAAATAATTCCCAATTCAACAGAAAGAGTTCTCCGTGTAAAATGCAAAGCAACCCAGTTAAGAACATTCCCTTGAATCCCTGCCCACAGTCTTAAATGCTCCAGCAACTTTCATGTACTACAGTGTCAAATGCAGCTGTATGATAATTTCACACTGTCCTGAATCAACAAGAGGTTTCAAGACACAAACATTATTATTAACATGTACTGTAAGTCTCCAAAAAAAGTAATGAACTACATGATATTCTAACTGTAGAAGTGCTGCTTTTGTAAACCTTAAAATATTAAGCTGCAATGAGGAAGAAGAAGAAAAATAAAAAAGTTGGTTTTCCCAACTTTCCCAACACTGGCCACCAGTAAAGAAATACAAAATGGCCTCTTTATCTGTGGACATGAATACTAGTCTATCATGTCAATATTTGAGTAAACTGAAGAAAAATAGTCTTGTTTATCTTAAGTAAGCCTATAGAAAGCAATCCATACTTGTGGGAACAAGTAAGAAAAGTGTTAATATGAAGATGAGCCCTCAATTTGATGCAGTGTAATTGTGTAACTCGTGGTCCGCTAGCTAAAAGACCACACCCAAAGGAACAAACAGAACATTTTGATTGTCTGATAAATGTGTCAATCTGAAGAAAGAAAGAAAAAAAAAGTGTTCAAAGAGCAGAAGTTGAGGAGACTCAAGACTCAATTTTCTTTCTCCACCCTGCAAATTTTGGTTTGTACTGAGGAAGTGGAGTAAATAAAAAAAGTTCAATAAAGATAAATCACATAGAAGTCAAAATCTATGCATTAATTTATTTAAATATTACACATTGCTTTTGTCTAACAGAATTTGTAAATCCTTTAAAACCTAAACATATTCCTGTACAAGTAAATTTTTTCTTGATTTTTAGAAATGGTTTTCTACACACATTCTCAGACTTTATCTCAAGCTGTTGCTGATTGTTTCCTTGGTAATCTAGTAGGCACTGAAATTATTTATTTAGTGCAAATTTTGCCATTTGTGAGAAGAGCGTTGTAATTGCTCCTTGCAGCTGTTGTGGTGGAAATGAAAAAAACATAAAATACATCTTAAATTATTTATTGGGTTCCACAGTATTCTCAGATGTGAAATTATTAAAAATGTGCACCAATTTACAACATAATTGGAATAAGACACAATAAACAATATTCCACTCAGAGGTGAAATCTACATTGATTTTATAGTGTTTTATTTTCTTCACATCTTATATTTCATGCATGCTTGTCACTTTCACTGTGGTCTTCTTGGTAAATAAAGCTTTATTAGGTGCAAAATTGTTCAGTGTGGTGGAAATTATACAATAACTACGGGCCAGATGTAACATTTGAATAATTTATAGAAATACAATAAATATTGAAACACTTTATTTCATGCTTTGTTCAGTTTATCATAGCTTTACCACATACCAGCCTAATTTGTTCTCTAATGGATTTTCATACTTTAAGATTGGAAGACTGGATCTGAGACTAGGGGAAAACAATAAAATATATAAATGAAAGTGATTTTAAAAAGTAGCCTAGCAAAGTAAGCCATTTTAAAACGTCTCCGCACCAGTTTTAATACATATTTACACATAAAAAATGATATAATCTTAACACAGCTGAACAGTTTTAACACGTAGGCTCCACTCGCCTGTTCAATGTTATGGGTATGTGACGCTCTAGCGCCCCTAGGGCCTGTATACTGAACTAGCTATCTCATGAGCATCTGCTTCTCAGACCTATAGAAACAGAACAAGCAGCAGGAGCCAATTATAATGTCACACAAGAAAACTGTTTTAGAATCGAGGAAGTGTGTAGCATAAATAGACATGGCTTGGTGTTCTCTGTGGGTCCATATATTTCATGTCCAATGTTTACTCTGCTCTGTGTTTCTCATCGATGGTCAGGAGAGTACAATCACAGCCACTTGCTATTACAAGATAAGGAATCGTCCGAATTTAAAAATCAAACCAAACATAATTTCCCATGAGAGGATCCTTGAGGCTCTCAACCTTTGCCGCTCTTCGGAGCGGATGGAGGATCCGCGCATGCGCAGTCACAGCGGAGCATCATCTTGTGGCGTGAGCGGAGGAGGAGCGGCCCGCGCGTGCGCACCGCGGCAGGATTGATTCTGCCCCTCCATGACATCCAGCGGGACTGAGCGACTGCTGCTGCTGCGCTATCGTCAAATACATGCTCCTCCTAATCCCGCAGCCCTCCTCGAGCTCCGGGACCGCTAGATAATAACGCGCTCGAGGCTGACGCACGCAGACAGCGGCGCATCGGTGACGGTAATTGATTGGGGTTCGTCGAGGATGAGGCTGATCGAGACGCGCGCGGATGGAGAGGAGAAGCGCGAGCTGCCGCCTCCGTTCAGAAACCCGTTCGTGCACGAGCTGCGGTTCACGGTGGCGCAGAAGCTGCAGGTAGGTGCGACGGGTGCCGGTGTGTGTCTCTGTGTGTGTGTTGGTGTGGATGAGCGCGCTGTAGCAGTGCTCTCCTCTCTGGCCTTCTGCTCTGGAAGCGGAGTTTCCTTCCTGTGCTACATGTTGCGCTCGGCAGCAGAGCCAATCAGGATCGAGGATCCGCCGTGTGGAGCTCTGCAGCACATGCGAGCCTCACAGCGGCCTTTGTCTGAACCAGCAGATGCGTCTCAAACATGTGCCACAGCTATCTATCTATCTATCTATCTATCTATCTATCTATCTATCTATCTATCTATCGTTGGTTCTGTTTGTCTGATGGAGCAGTGGATGAAGGCAGATTTCAGCTGTTTGACAAATAATTCTGTAAACACTACTTCAGATACTTATTATTTTATTAATATTTAATGTTGTCTACTACATAGGCTATTCATATCCAGCAGAACAATTTGAGTGAAAGCTGACTGTGGGATGTTGAGCCTGAGATCCTGCAGATCTGAGATGATGCAGAGTGTCTTGAGCTTCGCTGGGAGGAAATAAATCTGACCCATTCACGTATTTATTGATTAGCGGCCACTTAATAATGCAGAGACTTAAATAGGATATGTTTTCTTAAAATTCCAGGTTTTCAGTGTGTTTTCAGACTCTTGGATGTAACATCTCCTAAAATAATCATAAAACTCCCTGAAGTGTGGTCAAACCGCTAGAGTTCAGACATGACACTAGCTGTAGTGAAGATGTTGATTACAGCCATCAATAAAGAAAAGGCCAGTTATTGGTGTGTTATTGCATAAGCGTGTGCTGATGCTCATGGTACTGTGCACATGTGAAGGTGTGTGACCAGTCTTCTTTTCAAGGACTGCCGAGCAGTTACCATGAACTGAAGTGACCTCTCCGGGATCCTTTAGCATCACAATGTTGAAGGCTTTGCTTCTGAAATCCTTTAAGTCTTCAGCTCTCTGATTAACAGACAGATCGTGAAGCCTCAGGTAACGAGCCGCTGAAGATGGCTGTCTGTTGCTCTGTTTTTCTTTCAGTAAGTTTTAACACCTGATGTTTTTAATGTGACACTGATATTAAAAGACCTTCTGTGTCAGGAGCACTTTTATTCTCATCAAGACTTTATTCTGCTCTCACAGTGAGCAGTCCAGTTCTCATCTCTGGTTCCCTAGTCTTTTTTTTTTATTTTATATGATCTGTCACTGTGTATAACAGCCTCTCAGACACATGTATTTGAAATCTTGACCCTGTCATTCATTCACAGACGGCTCCTGTGCGGTCACATCCTTCTAGATCCACAGAGTCACATGTTTTTAGACCATTATATGTTTGGAAGGCAGTATTTCTGCACTGGGTGATATGATTTATGATTCATGATACTCTGTTGTGATTGTGTTAGTATATGCAGTCCCATCGTTTCTCAGAGGCTGTTTGCGTGACTCATTAGTAGCACAATCACAGCAGTTTTGTCTAATTATGGGCTTTCCTTCTGCTTACTCAGCTTTGCATTAGATTATTATGGGAATGTAAATCAGCTCTTTGAGGATTTATTATGATATAATATTTAACTTAACTACACATGGCATAAGTGCATTAGATTTTTACTGCGGAAGCAAATGTGTTCTGTGTCCTAGTCTTTATGACATCTATCTATCATCAGTTTTAGTGCTCATTCAGTTTCCCCAGAGGTTCGGTCATCTGCTGTTGTCTTGTTTTAAAGGGCTAGATCATTCTAAAATAAAGTCAAACTCCAGAATATATAAAAAGTGCAATAAAGTAGTTGTAGGATAGCTTTGTGTGACTACAATGTAACTTATTTACAGACAATTATGAGTCAGTGGTAAAAGTGTCCAAGATAAAGAACATCTTTTTAAAATGCGGTTTAAAACACATGTAAAGTTCTTTAAGAAAGTACTCTTTGTGTTTGTCTGTGGCGAGTTCAAACGTATCTCCCTGGATCTTGCACACTTTTTAGTGAACTAGTTTAAATCGGACTGTAGCATCTGAAACTGTTCGCCGCTGCCAGTCTCTCGGACTGAAATGAACCGATTGCTTGTGACGTCTCTCATTTGTTACTTTGGAAAATGATTTTGCTGAAGGAATAAATGTGAGTCAGTCTTTCTGGGTTCGAAAGGCTTGATGGCAGATTTCCTTTAACAGTGCGTGTGGAGAGGAGCGTGAGCAGAAAGACACTTTCTTCACACTCAACACTAGGGCTGTGTAAAAAAAATGTGATTTTCATGTGCATCTCGTCAGTAAAGGCACTCCTGTGATTAGTAGTATATCTCCAGCACGTGCGTTCAGATCAGGGTTGCCAGGTTTTCAAAACAAAACCTGCCCAATTACTTCTCACAACCAGCCCAATCGCGTTTCGTTCCGGGCGATAAAATCAAATTTTTTGGCGGGGGCTGCCTTGGTAAAATAAGCCTTTTAGGGGCTAGACATCACGCTATTGGTATTGGGGTCGCTTCGACCCGCGGATGGGAAAACAACCGCAGACTTGGCAACACTGTTTGTCCTTTACTACATAGAGCCGTAGTTGACAGAAAATCCACACAAAATCAATTTCAAAATCGGAGGCGGTTCATTGCCGATTTTTAAAGCGATTTTGTGTAGCTTGTCGGTGGACTACGGCTCTGTGTAGTAAATGCCGCTCCACCTGAATCAGTGTTGCCAAGTCTGCGGTTGTTTTTCATGTCCGCGTGTTGAAGAGACCCCAATAACATGATGTCTAGCCCAAAAAATGCTAATTTTACCAAGGGAACCCGGCAAAAAAATGTATTTTAAACCCGGGACGCAATTTTTCTTCGGGGGACCTCCTGTAAATGCAATTGGGCTAGTTTTGAAGTAGTTTTGAGAAGCAAGTGGGCAGGATTTGTTTTGAAAACCTGGCAACCCTGATCTAAACGCAGGTGCTGGAGATGTACTTCTAATCACGGAGCGCCTTTACTAACAAGATGCGCATGAAAATCACACAGCCCTACTCAACACGTGTTCAGCTACTCAGATAATATTGTTGTAAGTGCTGATGTACAGTAAGAGCCAGTTTGAGCAGAGCTGTTTTTGACTCTTGCACGTCGCAGTGGGTTTGAGTCTAACGGTTGTGTTTTCAGCCGTGTGAGAATGAAGTTTCTGTCACATAGTTCCACGCTGACTGTTTCCTGTGCTTGTGGCTGTGTTTTAATGATGATCTCCTAGCTTCCTCGTCGTGCCTCTAACGCTCAGTCCTTCAGTCAGTGAGATGATTCAGACTGTCTGCTTGTGGAACGTTTCTAGATGCAGCTCCGAGTGAAACTCTCGATGTTTTCTGCTTGTGAACCGAGGCTGTGGTCACAGAGACCCCAGATGAACTCCAGATGGCTCTGCTTGCGGCCGTCCCGTCGTTTCCAGCAGATCACTTTCCCCTCTTCACGGCAAGATCGAGCAGTGAATGTAAACGCTCAATAATAAGAAACTGTGAGATCTCCTTGATCCAAAGGACAGGAAGACTGCAGCTCAGAGTGACCAGGACACTTAAACCTGCTTTGCATGACTTGAAGTTTTAAAAGGAGGAGGCATTTCTTCAAATGTGTTGAATAGGTTTGAGAGCTGCTGGGTCTTCTGCTCAACCTCTGATAATAGAATTAATTCAGTTCCCAAAAGACCAGCTGTTTATATGTTTATTGAGAAGTGCTTGAGTTCATTGAGCACATTACTCCCTGTCTGCGTTCAGTTTTTCCTCTTATCAAACACATTTGAACAAAATATTCTGTTATAACAGATGAAGTCCTGTTTAAGACCGTATTGGCTATGAATAGATGACAAATAAGGCATTCTTCTCTGCTCCTCAAATACATAAAACATTAGCCTTCATAGAGCGAGTGTTTCTTGAGTAAACAAACTGCAGCAGTTGGTCAAAGAACCGGTTCTTTATTTACCCTGTACCTCTCCAAACAGCGTGCAGTACTTCTTTTGCTGACACTCCAGTCACAGTTTTCATTGGTGAAGTATTTGTGAAACCCACAGACTAGGGTGAAACTATTACTTCACATCATCAACAGTGTTGAAAAAAACTAATAAACTATTCACTATGGAGATACAAGGTTTCTCTCTGAAAATGCCTGATTTTTCTGGTTATGAAATGAAGGCATAAAATATTAATTTCATTTATCTTTTAATTATTGAAAATTAAAAAAAAGGCCATCAAAAGGGATTCACGGTTAAAATTTAAGCAAGGAAATTCTGTGTGATTAGGCCATATTCTTTAAAAAAAAAAAAAGTCAAGTCATCTTTATTTATATAGTGCTTTAAACAAAATACATTGCGTCAAAGCACTGAACAACATTGATTAGGAAAACAGTGTCTCAATAATGCAAAATGATAGTTAAAGGCAGTTCATCATTGAATTCAGTGATGTCATCTCTGTTCAGTTAAATAGTGTCTGTGCATTTATTTAATCAAGTCAATGATATCGCTGTAGATGAAGTGACCCCAACTAAGCAAGCCAGAGGCGACAGCGGCAAGGAACCGAAACTCCATCGGTGACAGAATGGAGAAAAAAACCTTGGGAGAAACCAGGCTCAGTTGGGGTCAGTTCTCCTCTGACCAGACGAAACCAGTAGTTCAATTCCAGGCTGCAGCAAAGTCAGATTGTGCAGAAGAATCATCTGTTTCCTGTGGTCTTGTCCTGGTGCTCCTCTGAGACAAGGTCTTTACAGGGGATCTGTATCTGGGCTCTAGTTGTCCTGGTCTCCGCTGTCTTTCAGGGATGTAGAGGTCCTTTCTAGGTGCTGATCCACCATCTGGTCTGGATACGTACTGGATCCGGGTGACTGCAGTGACCCTCTGATCTGGACACAGACTGGATCTGGTGGCCACGGTGACCTCGGAACAAGAGAGAAACAGACTAATATTAGCGTAGATGCCATTCTTCTAATGATGTAGCAAGTACATAGGGTGTTATGGGAAGTGTTTCCGGTTCCGGTTTACCTAATTAATGCAGAAAAAGTAGTTGTAGTAGTACTATGTAAAGTCTACTGAATAATAGTTATATATTTCTGGCACAATGTCTTCAAGTTAAACAGAACTTTTATTTTGATGGGTTGCTGTGAATAACCGTACACTTTTGTGTGTTTATGATATGACACTAGTTTTACTCAGATGCTCATGAAGTGACTCAGAGCAGTTCTGGAGATGTTGCTCATGTTAGAGTAAAAAAATACTGATATCGATATATCGGCCGATATTCTTTGTGTATATTGTAGTATGGTACCAGTCAGAAGTTTAGATATTTTCCCATTTGTATGTATCTATTTGTATGTCCAAACATTTAACTGGTCCTGTACATCAGTGTTTCCCACAGCCTTACAATCTATTTGTGGCGGCACTCCCAACCCCATATATATATATATATATACCTTTGACTTCGTTGAATAAAGATGAGCACTGCACAAATCAAAAAATTCAGAAAATGATGGATGTCATTTTTATTTAATCTTGCCTGTAATGGCTGAGCAGTGTTTTATCTGATTATTTTTGATTGCAGTGCTCATTTGATTACAGCCGTTACCAGAGAAACCTCTCCTTGCGCTCTACAAGCGCCTCCTGCTGGCAGAGAATGAGATGGCATATATACCGACACGAATATAGTGCAAGGCATTTTATAATAATTGTGTTTTTGTTTCGAAACTGGAACAGAGAACAGGATCTTTTGCAATGATCACTCAAATGGTGGTGATCAAACACTTATAATGATGTGACAGAGAAATGTAATGGAGGCAGGGCATTTACAATTATTCATTTAGCAGACGCTTTTATCCAAAGTGATTTACAGATGAAGACGGGAAGCACTAAAAACAACAAAAAGAGCAATGATATATAAGTGCTATAACGAGTCTCAGTTAGGTTAACACAGTACACGTAGCATGGGATTTTAAATAATATAATAAATAAAACGAAAACAGATAGAATAAAACAAAGAATAGAGCAAGCTAGTGTTAGAGATCTTTACACACACAATTGCATAATAAATAAGAAAATAGAATACAAAAAGATTAGAAAGGTAGTTAGATTTTTTAAGAATAGAATTAGAATAGTGAGTGTTAAAGTTAGATGGTCAAATAAAGATGGAAGAGATGTGTTTTAAGATGGCTAAGGACTCAGCTGCTCTGATTGAGTTGGGGAGTTCATTCCACCAGGAGGGAACATTTAATTTAAAAGTCTGTAAAAGTGACTTTGTGATTCTTTGGGATGAACAATCAAGCGATGTTCACTTGCAGAACGCAAGCTTCTAGAGGCACATAAGTCTGAAGTAACGAATTTAGGTAAATGGGTGCAGAGCCAGTGGTAGTTTTGTAGGCAAACATCAATGGATTAATTGTAAAGGTTTGATAGAACTGGCAGGAAGACCTGCAGAGAGAGCATTTCAATAGTCCAGCCTGGACAGAACAAGAGCTTGAACAAGGAGTTGTGCAGCATGTTCCAAAAGAAAGGACTTGATCTTCTTGATGTTGAATAAAGTAAATCTGCAGGATCAGACAGTTTTAGCAGTGTGGTCTGAGAAAGTCAGCTGATCATCAATCATAACTCCATGGCTTCTGACTGTTTTTGAAGGAGTTATGGTTGATGTGCATAACTTGAGTGATGTGCACAACCAGTGTTGCCAAGTCTGTGGTGGTTGTTTTTCATGTGCGCTGGTCACAGCGACCCCAATACAAATAATGTGATCTTTAGCCCCTAAAATGCGAATTATACCAAGGCAACCCTGCTAAAAAAACTATATTTTAACCCCGGGAAGCAATGTTTTATCGGGGAACCTTCTGGAAGCGAGATTGGGCTAGTTTTGAGAAGCAACTGGGCAGGATTTGTTGTGAAAACCTGGCGATCCTGATCTGAACACACGTGCTGGAGATATACTCCTAATTACAGGAGCGTCTTTACTGATGAGATGTACATGAGTAAAGACATGCACAACCCTATATAATAAAATGGGTAACGTTAAGTTATAGCTAGGTAATTATCTAACGCTGCTACGATTAGCCATCGCTAACATTAGCACGTTTATCGAACAGCCTTCGATACATTTCTATGTTATAACTTCCCGAAAACAAATACACAAACATATAAAACAAACTTCTAGCGAAATACTAACAGCATCTAACTTGCAAGTTCGGAGTCGAACCTCATTTCTTTCAGGTCCATCAGTTGTCTCCAGCGATTAAAAGCAGTGCCGATGTTTACTCTGGTATTCTTATCGGATTTGATTTGTGATTCCGAGCGCAGTTGTTTCCCTGTAGCGGGTGTTGGTCTTTTGTCAAGGGCTTCCGCTCTTTTCCCTGAACTGAAAGTAGTGGGCTGTACTTTCCACACGATTGACATCAGGTTCAAGTACACGCCCACAAGCCCTGTGAGTTATTAGTGTATTGCAGGTTGGCTGGTGGTTATGTTGCCCGCATACCGCCTCCCACGGCCGAAACTGGTATTACAACACCTGTCGGGCCGGGGCTAGTAATGCTAATGCTAATTAAGGTTGATATCTCTGCAGCACTATAACTTGACATTTTTTTAATGACATCATCGCCCTTATTTCTTCTCATTCTTTTGATGCGTGTAGGTCATGTTATGGATATTTTTACCTCAATTTCTGCATATGGCACCTTTAAAACTAAGCCCACAATACTTTGTGCCCCGCTCTCCCCGATATTATGTCTTCTCACTTCTCGACTTTCATCGTGTATGTGTATGTATGTATGTATGTATGTATGTATGTAATATTTCTATTATATGTAATATTTATTTATTTATATTTATTTATTTATTGATGGACATTTATACAGTAACACTAGACTTTTCGATCTTGTATTGTATTCCCTTTGTCCTGAATTACAGAAAATGTGTTAACTGAGTGTTCTGATACACAGGCTGATGGAGAAACAGAAAATATCATTGGTTTCTGATCAGTGTTATCAATATAACTCAGATTTTTCTTCTTTTGAGGAAATTAATAGAAATCATGGATTTACTCTATTTTAGTTTTGGTATTGGAGCACACAAAATTACTTTGAACACAGCATAACTTATGTACTTATTGGAACATAAAAAAAATATTTATCCACAAAATCATCCAAGAACTCATTTGAATGACTGTTAGATTAGTTAATAATTAGTTAATTCCAGGCTTACGGTGCAGTTGAAAATGTCCTGAGCACAGACAGATGTTGATGGGTGCAGGTTTTGACTCTTCTAGTGAGAGGAAGTCTGCTTCTGTCCATGCGTGACGGTTTGACACCCTCTGATGGATGAGCGTCCACTGGTGAGGCGAGCACGAGGAATCGCTCACAGCAGTGCATAATGATGTGGAGGAAATGAGTCATGATTATTTCAGATGATGCACAATGAGTCTTCACTTCAGGCCTGATGGTTTGCAGTCATTCAAGGAGATGCTGGTTTCTTGAGGACAACGTTAAAAAGACAGCGGTCTTTCTGAATGACTGGTGTGTGTCTTCAAAGAGACAGATCACCCAAAAAGAGACTTGTTCATTTTGAACAAATCTTCAGTGTGACTTGGGAAGAATGAGTCGTCTCAGGGAATGATTCGTTCAGTCGTGCATGCACAAAATTCCATAGAATCTGTTCTGGAATTAGTCTCGATCAACTGTTTCAGTCAATGTAGTCTGAGCCGGAAAGAGACTTTATAATAATAATAACCAACTCTTTATTATGGAGTCACTGATAGGGAAAGCTCTGGCTTCGTGTGAATGTAGCCCAAATTGTATTAACACCTTTACTGTCACCCCTTCCCATATACGGGACGCCTATGTTTACTTGACAAAATCTTGACAAACTTTATATCGTTTGAAAGGTCTAAGACTCCTAAATAGATATTTTACCAATCTTTTTTGTTAAAAATTATGTAGGAAATGTAATAGATTAGTTTATGGCAAGAGTGCACCCCAAAATCGACATCATAACAGGAGTTCTGGCCTTTGTCAAAAAAAAAAAAAGTCTACTTTGCTGCCTTTTTCTCTGTCACATTTTAGAAATCATCAGAAATGATATATCACTTGAAAACATTTTCAAGTGATACACAGTTAAGGGGTTAAGGGGTTAATCACGTAAAATGATCACAGAAATCGTAGAGCTGTAAAATGAAGCCAAATTTAACTAAATTTAGGGATTTTAATCGGCTTGCCATAACAGATTTTCACTCTGGCTGGTAAAACACCTTCAAACTCCCATTGGTCGGTGACGATGATGTAATGGGAAGGTGTGGCTCTGTGACTCCACCTCTTTGACATGGAATCGTCTCCTCTTCGCTTCTTTTATCTTGTCTGTTGAGGACAGACACATACAACTGAGAACACACTGAGCTGTTAAGTAACACGGACATGGCAGCACTTCTTCTTTATGCAGTTTCTTTCCATTCCAGATTATTGAGCATTTTAAAGTTCCAGTGCTGCATGGATGTAGAAGTTAGTTGTGTTGTATTGCACCATTGAGCTTGAGCGGTGCTGCTCCATTCACGCAGGGCTCTTGTCTTGTGCTCTTCAGAGTGATGTGAGTGAGTGAACGGCTGGTTTGAGTGATATTTCCACTGAAGCTGTATTTTTAGCGCGCTCGTCCCACGCCTCTGCTCGCTGATACGGGATTTGGCAGCCTGTTGGTCTGTGATCAACTCAATGAAAGCAGCTCAGTGGAAAGCATGAAGGCATCCTGATCGTCCTCCAGTGCTGTTAATTGGTCACTCTGAAAGCTATCAGTGTGCAGATGCAGTGGAGTGCTGATAAGAGCAAGGCAAATATTGACTGCTGATATCCCGTATCTGCAGCACTGATAAGAGCCGCTTGTGTCTGATAATCACGGGTTCAGGGCTCCACGAAGCTTGTGTTTGTTTGTGTTGTAATCTGCTGAATGTGTCCTGTGTCACACTAACCTGCTTCCAGACAGCCTTCAATAAACTAATATAACAGCCAGGACATGATCCAGTCTGCTAAATGCCTTGTCAATACAAAACATATGAGTAACTTCTGCAGATCAGTTGATTCAGGGTTGAATGGCTGATGGTTGTCTTTGCACTCTAGTCTAGAGAATATCTTTTAACATTTGAAAAAGTCATAAAATGCAAACAGCAATCAGTTTCAATTCTATTATTCAAATAAAGAAATTAAATTGGTGTTATATGACTGACAGACCGATGAAGCTGTCATGCAAAAGTACAAAAAGAGCAACACTGTTGATCCCAACAACATTTAATAGATTGACATTTAATAAATGACTGCATATTTTGAGAGCAATGTTTTGTTGACATGCTTATGCATTGTTTGTTTAGTTTTTTTTTGGGAAATGCATGATCCAAGTCATTTGAAAACAATCACCAGTTACATGTTCCTTAACATCTAATGAATTCTTAAATATTCTCAGGACCAACAGTGATTTTTTTTTTTTTTTTTTTTTTAATGCATGATTTGAATTTCTTGGATGTGGAAGCTTTGTTTAACATTTGAAGAAATCATCTAAAGTGTCTGAAACCATTCACATCACATTTCTATTTCATTTTTAAATATTTTATACTATTTTTTTATAATTATTTCCCTAACATCCACCTTGGATGTCAGTGAAGTGGTTTCATCAGTCGTCATTTATGTTTGAGTGATGATTTTCCACCCTCACTATGAAGCGGAGGCCAGAGACACGCTTGTGAATGAGTGTTTGGGTAACACTGGTCTGCTGGAGAATGACCTCAAGACTCCTGTCGTGTTTCTCAAGGTGTTGCTGAAAGGAAGTGTTGAGCTCTGAAGGTTTTGATAGTTTAATGATGTTTGACCCTAGGCAGCTTTGAACAGCAAGCTCGTCTCTCTGATCTGTAGAAATGCTTCATTTAACATGTTTTTGTGTGGTGTGTGTTCTCTGCAGATCGGTTTGATGACGGTGACGCTCTTCCCCATCCGGCTCTTCATAGCGGCGTTCATGATGCTGCTGGCCTGGCCGTTTGCCTTCATCGCTTCGGTGGGCCGCTCCGAGACGGCGGTGGAGCCGCAGTGCTTCTGGAGAAAGTAAAGAGCTGAGAATAACAGCCGTTCTTTCATTCTGTCAGATTTACAATGCTGATTTGTGTATTTCCTTCACTCTTCTCGCTCTAGAGTTTCTAGTTTGTCTGTGGTGGGATGGATTTGACTTCATATCCTCTATTTGGTAAATCAGGAAGTTGCAGTCGCAGCCAAACAGCTTCTGTTTCTGACACTCAATGCACACTTCCAACGAGTCAGCGTCAGCAAACACGTTCATGTTCTCACGTCTGTATTTTAACGTGTTAAAGGGACACACGTATTCTTAAATATTAGGATTACACTATGGTTCAAAAGCAAAATCTAAATCTCAAATCAAATTGAGTTTGAAACATCGATCCGCCAGGATGTTTTACAGACATTCAGATAATCATAGAAGTGCTGGGATAAAAGATTAGAGTTCGGATATAAACTATGATGTGTACAGTAGTGATCAAAATAGAGTCAATCAACTTTTGAAAGTAATTTAGTTCAAATAAAGATTTATCATCACATCGTCGCAACAGAAGGTGGTGAACAGAGGCTGTTAAAATGTGTTAGTCTTTGGGTTTTTCAGAAACGAAGACCAGGAGACTCTTGGGTAATCTTCAGCAGGATTCTTTATTGAGAACGCTCTGCGTGGCGCTGTAGTCATCAAAAGTCTAACTTGTCCTTAAGACATTGTAGTTTTTATACATTCAAGTGGGAGGCATCCATACAGTAGAGGTGGAGACAATTTAAACAAAGCATGCAAATGCAATACAGGGATCAGCCTGAGACTGGCCATTTTCTCATCTTTGATCTTGTCAGCATAACAGTGTCATTTAAATACAGAGGTGCCTGATAGTATCACCCATACCTTCACAGCTGTGCCTTGAGTTTAGCAGGCACCTTTATCTTGGGACCTTGCCCTATCGCCAGGACGTGCATGAAGACAAAAGGTTAATGTCTCAGACACTTGATTTTCCTGATTTGAGCTTCTTGGATGTCAGCTTTATTACCCCAGAAAGTCTACTATTATATTGGAACCTAAATTTAACATTTTCAAATTTTGTAATCCCACAAGAATTGATAAAATTCAACAATAAACAGCCCTATTTTCTGCTCAATAAACATTTCTGATTATTGTGCGTCTATGTGTATGGAGTGAAGTGTGGTGCTGTATTCATTTACATGCAATTAGCTCAATTAGCTCACAATAAGAGAAACCCATTTGTTAAGAATGAGGTCAAATCTCTACTCAAAGAGTATTTAAGAAAAAAAAAAAACATTCATAGCAAACAGACTCCCTGGAGTCCCCTCTCACTCCCAAGGCTTCAAAACACCAAAAACACTCTTTAAAGTGAAAAATGTCTTTTAAAGTACATTTATCAAACAGATGTAGTTAAAGAGCAATATAAGCTTCAGAAGGGGGAAAAGCCAAAACAAATAACCAAACAGAGCTAACTCGTTTTAAAGATACTAACCTAGAATTAAAATAAACGGGCATTTCTTTACGCACATTTATTTCTTTTCGTTAATATTTACGCACTGTACGGACATTATAAACCAAGAGTACAAACTCTTTTTCATGAGGTGAGAAAATGAATGAAGTAAACAACGACTTGAAACTCTGTTTTCATGTCGATACATTTACATTAAATATTCCACTCGCATTGAAAGAGAAATTACATAATTTTACAAACAGCATAATTGTATAATTTAACAATAAAAGTTTTCCTGTGACGTTATTTTTATTGAAGCAAGGAGTGCTATAGGTGCACAATAATTAATCTTTAAACTAAACTACAGATCACATGTTATGAGAAATATTTTAGCGAGACCAATGATGGATGATGCACACTTACTGTATTACGGCGGACACTGCTGGATTACTGTATAACCACAGCTGCACAGAGTGTTAATGTCGCGTAAAGTCATCTCTACTACATTATGAAAAATCACTATATTTGAAGGACATAACGAAGAGAAAAGGGTAAGATTTGCATGTTGACTGGGATTTATAAAGAGATTTTTCTGCAGGTTCTGGCGTGCGCATGGTTTTATAACCTGAAAACTTTTGGACCTACGCAAAATCTAGCTTTCGTGCCTACATAACATTTTAGGATGAAATGTACGGAAAGTTATATAAATGAGACCCCAGGATTTAACAAAAATAATCATAACTTAACAAAAGATAGTGGTTTACATCAAATGTCTCATAGAAATCATTTAAGAAACACTATGTACACCATGCTACATAAAGAACACATCTGTCTTTCAATCAAGGAAGACACAACAGAATCATAGGGCCCCATGAAGTTCTGTTTTTTTATTTTTCTCTTTTCAGCGTTTAGCTGTAGGCCTATTTGCAAACATTTTCTTTCAGATTTGATGTTTTATTAAACCGCCATTTATTATTAATTTTTATATATATATATATATATATATATATATATATATATATATATATATATATATATATATATATATATATATATATACAGAAAATGACAACTGGTCAAAATGGCATATGTTTTCATTTTTGTGATTGAAAATCCAAATATGGATTTTTTTTTTTAGTTATTTTTTTTTACTAAAGTTAAAATGTTAGATATTGTGCTTTCTAAAAATGAATAAAAACATGTCTGAAAACATGACATCACCCTACCGGCGCGATTATAAATCAGTACGTCATTATCTTCTTCATTCTCACTGACTGTTTTGTTTGAAGCGTGCATCTGAAAGAACCGGTAAGGGTGATCTTTCTCTGTTTATAATGTGACAACTAGCAAGCGTTTAGACGATGTGTGCATCCGTGTCAGCGTTATTTGACACCTGACACGTGATCTTTGCGTCATTTGTTTGGGTGAAGAGCACGCACGCGATGTCTTTGAGGAGGCAATCTGCGTGCACTGTGAGCGTTTTTTCCGTGGTTCAGGATCTGTCCACGCTGAGGCGGGAAAGAAAATGAGCTTGTGAGAATACAGGTGGATCTGTCTGAATGCTTTAAAGAGGGACTTTCCCTTTTGCGCAAAATCGTAAAGAAAAAGGGCGGCGGACGAGAGAGAGAGCCTTGGAAGGATGATGTTATATCTTTAACACTTTCTCATACTGAGGTTAGTGCTCTGCTGGGTTTTTACCCAGGAAAAGCAGGAGATATTTGAGGATGGTGAAGAAGCTGAGGCTGAGCCTTCTCAATTCTCCTGCCCTGCGTATGTAGAGCTGTTGGAGGTTATTGAGTGAAAATTACCTTTTGACCATGGCCCTCCAGCTCAGGTGAGTCTTTCATTTGTGCATGATCCCCATACAGAGATTAAAAAGAAATGAAAGATGTGGATGAACATGGCAGACATCGGGAGGAAAGAAAATGCTTTCTGCTCGATGCTCAGGTTTCGTCTTCTGAACTTTTTGGTATTTTCGTTGAGACGGCGATTTGAGAAGTTCAGGGAGACGAAGGCTTGCTCTGTTGCTTTCAGATCCTTCATTCCACGAAGGTCCAGGTCTGAGCCCAAACAACATAGGGGTCCTGGCCTGTCTCCATCTGAGGATCAAAGACGGTCACAGAAGGCTAGTGTCGCAACTCGCGCTCCTCCCCCACCTGTGGACAGGGGTTAGAGGAATCGTGGGTCACGAGGAGGTAAGCAGAACCTAAGGGGTATGATCTAGACAAGGCAGCTTTTTCGTCCAAATCGGAGTGATACAGAGGTATCTACTCGTTCCCTTTGGGGATTTTTAACTGCTTTTATCCTCCCCTTCCTAATTCCCCTGTAACCACCAGCTCTCCACCTGATCAAGGTTAGGTGGAAACCTCTCGCATAACAGTCTCCTATGCTGGACCTATAATGTTTTTGTGGTTCTATGTTCATAGCAACCACCTGACTGATGGTCCAGACTAAAAGGAGGCGCCCCTTGAGCGGGGCTCCAGCGCAGGAGGGTGGGTGAGTAAATGTAACCCTCTCTGTATATACTAATGTGTATTTAATTGCTGGTGGTTACATGTCTACTAATAAACTCTGTGAGTTTCCTTTGAAGTGCTCAGTTACAGTGTTTACTGAACACTCGCCAGCACCAGCCATCCGGCTTCATGTTCTGGTATTAGGCGGCTGAGATCACAGGTTTCTGAGGGAGCCTCCTTGATCATCAGGCCTGGCACAGCACTGCAGGGAATTCCATGGATGTCCGGCCAGGTCACCGCGAGGGGTCTCCTGGCCGCTTAGGGGTGCTGTCGGATCTAGTGGGAAGTGGAGGTGGCAGTTACAGAAGTCTTCTTGTATATGCGGCCTCAGGTGAGGGTCCCCTCGCCCGAGGTTTGTAAAATTGAGCTTGCCTTTCCCGTGAGATTCAGCACCTCTGCGATGCTTAGGAACCTTTAAGTACACACGCTAAGTTTTGTGTACTTACTCAAAACCACATGGTGGTCAGTGTTCACGTGAACATTTTTGCGCACTTTCTAAAAATCCACAAGTGGCAAGTTTGCACGCACTCTGCAAACTTTCTGAAATCTTGTACGATAAGGGTTACGCGCTCCACTTCGTTCCCTTTCTTGAGATGATTAGACATTGGTTCCTTGGGCTGCATTCAGCCAGTGTGTATTTGTTTATACACCTCAAGCATCACTTCCCTCAACATGATGGGCTACTTGAGTGATTCTTGTGGTAATTTAGCAGCGCTCCCCTTTTTCCAAAAAAGGGTCGCCTTTGAGCGCGTTACTCTGAGCTCGGAGTTCTCCGTTTTTTTTCCCCAGAGCTCTCCAGTATTGTTTCCATAGATCGATTTGATGACTCTCAATCATGCTGTTTTGAGATGTACCATTCCATCTATGAGCTGCTCTATAAGAGTGCCACGAGAGCCTCTCCTCAGAACAGTATTTGAAAATCCATGCTATGGTAACTGTGCACGTGAAGTCTTAGCACACTTTCTGAAATCCACACTGTGATAGGTTTGCACGCTAGTATTCTGCGTACTTTCTAAAATCCTATATGGTGAGGGCTTCGCGCGGTTGCGCTGGTAAAGTTGGTTGAGTTGGTAAAAGCACCGTTCATCTTGGGCGCCACTCCACCTATGTATTCTCGGATACCTATCTAAACAGGGTGTTGCTACTAGAGAACTGTTGAGACAGCTCTTTCAGCAAGCTTATGCGTAAGCTAGCGGTATTCCCTGTGTGACAGGCAAGAATTGGTAAAAATGCTAGGTTCTTAGCCGTATACCTTTAAAGGAATCTTTCCTGATTCCAAGCCTTCAGCTCTACCCTGGGCAGAGGTCCTAACAATTAAGGTGGGGGACACAGCTTAGGCCTTTTGGCCGTAAGGGGTACTGTCACAGACAGCCGTCTAAACGTCCCAGGGGTAACTCCCATGGAAATGGTAGAGTTGGTACTTAGTGCTCGCCATGATTCTGGCCTGCACTCCCCTCAGCATGGCGGCGTGGGTATACTGTTCCCCAAAGTGCCCCCTAGAGGATGCAGTTCAAAGTTCCCTCGAAAGGGAACTGTCTCAGGTTACATATTTAACCATAGTTCCCTGAGTAGGGAATGAGACACTGCGTCCTCTAGCTCCCTGCCATGCTTCGGACGCAAGCTTCAGACGAAGAAGATGATGACGTGTTCTCCCGGTGCTGATTTATAGTCACGCCGGTAGTGACGTTGGAGGCTGTCGCCGGCCAACAAGTTGGTGCTTTTTCAATGTATGCTTCAGACACGGGTCACGATGAGGTGTTCCACAAAGCGCCCCCTAGAGGACGCAGTGTCTCGTTCCCTACTCAGGGAACTATGGTTACATATGTAACCTGAGACAGTTCTTCTCAAACACATAACTATAATTGAGTCCAATAAATTATCTATTTATTTTTAGATTTTTGTTACTTTTTACATAGCTTTATTTCTTTTTATATTTTATGTAACAATAATCATAAAAAAATGCATAATAAAAGTCTTATTTTATAGTGACATTAAATGAATCAGAAATGGCTCCTTTTTATTAACTTGGTTCACTTAATGATTACTGCAAGGGGTTTACGATTTTTTAATGTTTTATTGTTTTTATTTAACATGATGATGTATGGTGGGGTCACTGGTGTATGGTGGGGTCACTGGTGTCTGGTGGGGTCACCGGTGTCTGGTGGGGTCACTGATGTATTGTGGGGTCACTGATGTATTGTGGGTCAGGTGTGAGCGGTGTGTTGGCTCTTCTGCAGGCTGGTGGACGTGGTGCTCAGGACCATCATGCGGGTCATGTGGTTCGCCGGAGGTTTCCACTGGATCAGCATTAAGGGCAGACAGGCTCTGCCCGCCGAAGCACCCATCCTCACCCTCGGCCCGCACTCGTCCTACTTCGACGCCATTCCTGTCACCATGACCATGGCTTCGATCGTGATGAAAGCGGAGAGTAAAGACATCCCGGTGTGGGGCAGTAAGTCCTCTGTTCTCTTCTGCTGCTGATCTTCCATCCATCCTCCTCCTACCATCACTGCTGCTTTATGAAATGCTTAATTTACTAATTAATTGAATTGTCAAAAACAATGCAATGAATATATTTTTCTTTATCAATTAACTTCTCTGAACTAAATGAAATCAACATTTGGTGTGAGCATCCTCGTGGCCCTCAGGGCAGAGTTTCTCAGGAGCTTCTAGAAGTGTCTTGGAGACACAGGATTGAGTCTGTCTCAGTGTGTTCTGTTTCTTCATGTGACTCCAGATCACATCTCTGTGTGCAGCACACACACCTCACAGCATTATTATAATCAATGTTTGGGAATGTAAACCGATATCTCCTACTGACACATGGCAGCGAAAGATAGAAATAACTGACTTCAAACCATTTTAGCTGGTATAAAAATACTAGTGTTCTGTTACAGCCACCGCTGTATACATGTACTTTTTCCCAGTTTCTACAAGCAGCAAAACATTTTTCCCCTTGTTTTTATATAAATAAAACACAAATAATGCTAGTTATTCTGAACTTCAGAGCTGTAGAGTATCAAATAAGTAGTGTTTGGGGGATTGTGTCAGAAACGCAGCGGTGCATCAGCGTAGTGACAGATACACAGGTGTCTTTCTCCTCCAACACAGCCCTTTACTTTCAGGAAGACACTACTAGCTTTGTTAGTTTTCCTCAAGCAGCTGTTCTGTACAGAGTTGTAGGGTTTATTAGTCTGACATGACAGCGGTCACATGAACTCCAGTCACTGAGGTGACAAATGCCACAAACCAGCGAGTCTGGCCCACGCTTTAGACCTGTGCTTCACGATGCGTGCACGGTTTGCAGATCAGTTCACGGCTGGTTTTGTGCTGATTAGATGAAGGTGGTTAGTACTAATTTTGGTGTGTGCGCTGATCAGCCTCTAATCCCCAGATCTCCGTCCGTCTCTCTCCGTCAGACGAGGACGAGTCTCAGCAGCTGTAGGGAAGTGAAAGAGGAAGATCTGTCACATGATCTACAGAAATCAGAATAATATGATGATTTACTGCTCAAGAAACATTCCTCATTATTATCAATGTTTGTGTGGAAACTGTGTGGGATCAAAGATGAATAGAAAGTTCAGAACTGCATTTATTTGAAACATAAATCTTTTGTTACATTTTAATTGTCTTTACTGGTCAATTAAATGCAATTGATCAATAATTCATTGACACATTTTCAGTTTTTATCTGATGCTGTGAGGAAAAAAAAGATTTTGTTAATTAGTTACACATGAACACGTCTAAAACATGATTCTTCATGCTAAATGATGCTCGTTCTGTGTGAGACAGGTTTGAGAGACTGGCTCGATATCTTTGTGTCGCTCTGTCCTGGATGCGATCAGGCGGCTCATTAGGGTCTGGAGAGTAAGAATAGCCACAGCGTCTCTGAAACGTGTCTGTCTGTGTCTCAGCTCTCATCAAATACATCCGGCCCGTGTTCGTGTCGCGCTCGGATCAGGACTCCAGGAGGAAGACGGTGGAGGAGATCAAGAGAAGAGCTCAGTCAGGAGGAGAGTGGCCACAGGTACAGAGAGACTCCAGCGTTATTAATGAGAATATCATTATTGAACTAAAAACTAACACCACTAAACATCCCAGATTTCATCAGATTCAGTTATAATATTTATTTTAATTAAAATGTATGTTTGGAACATTTATCTTAAAAAAAAAATAAAAGAAAATCAGATTAATTCCTGGTTTACTGTACCAATGTGTTGATGATGTGCAGGTGTAAAAGTTTTAGTGTTAATGTTTTGTCCAAAAAAACAAAAGAAGCTCTGCATCATGAGATGGAAGAGTTGCAGTTACACTTATTTCTTAGTTTATTTCCCATCACTGAAATAGTTTTCCCTGTGTATGATTGGGACTTTGTGAGTTTGTAGTTTTCTTTAAATCCGTTCCTCACATGCGAGGCTTTATAGTGACTCCAGATTTGTTTTTCCTGGATTTTATTTCCAGATTTGACTCACTGTTGGTTTGGTGAATTGATTCATGATTGTGAACCGATCAGAAACTCTTGTGTTTTCAGATAATGATCTTTCCAGAAGGGACGTGCACCAACAGAACCTGCCTGATTACATTCAAACCAGGTGTTTGTGTGTGTGTGTGTGTGTGTGTGTGTGAGCTAGTGTTGGGTGATATGCTCAATTTTCATATCATCATTCTGTGAGATAACGATAAATGATATTATCATGCTAATTTATGTAATTATTTAACTGGTTTCATTGCTGGAAAGTGAACCAACACCCCTGTAAGGCTGAAGAAGCCTAATGTATTTTTTAATATGACTGAATTAGTATTTAACATTATAACACTTTAATAGAAACATAGTAAGTTACCAATTATAATGCTTACATTTCTTCTGTTATTCAAACAGCAGCTACAGAAAACGAGCAAAGAACATTTATATTGTCAAAGAACATCATCACTGACTTTATTGTAGTGCGAGTTTATGCTCTTTAAAAACACTCCTGTTATAATCAGTGAAAGTGATGAATACACTGAGTGCACACGTCCGCAGTGTGTTTCAGCCCCAACACGGCCACTGGAGCTGTTCACAGCCTTGTGTTTATACCAGACTCGGCATGTTTCTGAATTGGCTGTCCATGCTGCTTCGCTAAAGATAGGCGCCTAGTCCATTTTTGAGGGATAATAATAATGATAATAATAGTCTTGTTATTGTCAAAGGCATCAGCAACAGGCGATATCTCTGACTATCATTGATACATGATATCTGTCATCTACCAGCACAACCCCAGTGTGTAAGAGAGTGTGTGTGTGTGTGTGTGTGTTTGTGTTCAGAAGCAGCTGGCGTGCTGTTCAACTTAATGTGTTGATGTTTGTGTGTGTGATTCAGGAGCGTTCATTCCTGCGGTTCCTGTTCAGCCCGTCGTGATCCGCTACCCAAACAAACTGGTGAGAGATCTGACTTTATTCAGTTATTACACCCAAAACTGAAAGATTGTTCTTGATCTAATATGCTCAGACTGGGCTTATGACACTTGCGGGACAAAGTAATGTGTGTTTCTTTAAAAGGACGTGCAGATCATAACTAATAATTAGTCCAGTAATGAAAGCTGTCATCATTTAACACACTGATGTGCAGTAGATATTGATATCTGTGTGTGTGTGTGGTGGATGCTGATGGATTGACGTCGTGCTTCTCGTTACAGGACACCATCACGTGGACGTGGCAGGGGCCCGGAGCGTAAGTGCTTTTCACTGGGCTCTTTCATAGCTGTAGTGCTAGATGAAGATACAGTAAGAAGTGCAGGTGGAGCAGAATATATTAAAGGAAGGGACCTTCACCTGGAGAGCGGCACACCTCAGTGTAACTCTGCTCTTTTGCAGGTTTAAGATCCTGTGGTTGACTCTGTGTCAGCTTCACAATGAGTTCGAGATCGAGGTGAGTCTCTGTTCTCTGGCATGTGTTGTGTCATCTTCTGAACCACAGCGTATGAGAGATGTGTGTCTGTTTGATTGGGTGTCGTGAGGGTCAGTGAGGTGCATGCAGGGGTTTAGCAAAGGTTGGGCCTCGATAGAATTTGATCAATTCTGATTCTAATTCTAACCCTAATTCCTAACATCAGTTTGGATAGAGACCTATGAATTCTGCAGTATTTAGGCATAAAATGGAGTGTATTGTGTAAAGAGAAGTGTCACGGAATTTGGTTAACTTTAGATGAGCGACTCAAAAGTCAGGCTGTGCACTTAATCAGCTGGTGATATGGATGAATGTGTGTGAATATTAAAGCACTGCTGTGTGAGTGTGTATTAGCTTGGTTTGTGTTTGTGTTTGCTCTACTACACACACTGAAACACACGTGATGCTTGTCTGCGTCTCACTATATGAACACACTTCACATTTTGTATTGTAAGGATTATCACAATTTTCTGGCATGTTTTATTTGTAACAGTAAAGCTGTGTTGAGCAGCATTTTGTATGCAATCATTTTCATTTGATCATATTTTAAGAAATGCATTAAATTGTTAATGCCTTGATTTGCTTTTCAAGGAATTTTTTTTCTACTTTTTTTTTTTTTACACTAATATATTTTAAATACATTATAAATCCAGAAAATTTCAGAAAAAAAAATTATATATAGAGAAATATAGAGAAAGTTGTATAAATTCAGTTCAATAGACTTTTCAAAGAGTGCAATTTAATTAAAACAATTATATTTATTTAAATTATTAAAGAAAAAATGCTTGAGCGTGAGCTGCAGTCCAGCATGGGCAGACTGTGCAAAGTGGCTGGACTTCACTTGAGCTGATTCACACAGACGTGTCTTCAGTGTGCTTTTCTCTTTCTCTCAGTATCTGCCCATATACACGCCCTCGGAGGAGGAGAAGAAGAACCCAGCACTCTTCGCTCACAACGTGCGCCGCTTGATGGCAAAGTAAGATCTCAGCGCTCCTCATGGCCTCAATCTCTCCATTTAAAATTATTTTATTTTTATTTTTTATTTTAAATATTTACAAGATTATCTGTTGTTTCTGGTTTAATTACTGTAGTTCATTATTTACAGCATTATTATTATTATTGTTATTATTGGTGGTGGTGGTGCTATTTTTTTTTAAACCATTCATTTTAAACAACAAATTCAATGGCAGCAGAAAACCTGCTAGCAAACAGTTTATATTGTATTTAGGTGGAAACAGGCCTTTTATTGATGAATTTCACAGAACCTGTGAAAATATAAACCTAACCTATAAAATGAATCAATGAATTGATTTTTTTTTTCATAAATAACATTAAAAGCTATTTTTAGTGCATATGTTTTTTTTGGTTTTTTTTGCTCATTTATTGCAATGTCAGTTAATCAATTATATTATGTGTGTGTGTGTGTGTGTGTGTGTGTGTGTGTGTATACATGGGAAATATGGTTTTCAAAAGACAAGTTGCTGTCTAATATAACATCCAGACTGTAGAGGAAGTAACAGTAGATCTGTCTAGTTGCAAATTGTAAAATCTGTGTACTGTCTTTTTTTGTTTTGGTCCAATAAGTAACATCTTATCCAAATTTAATAGAAAATTATTGGTCATCCAATCTTTCAGATTTTTAACACACTGTTAGCTTAGGTAATTTAGAAGTTTCATCTGATCTCGTTTTCTAATAATATTACCAAGGGGCAACATGTATACTAAAAAAAAGCAGAGGACCAAGACAGATCCTTGTGGCACTCCATATTTTACTGGTGATAAATGAGATGACTCCCCATTTAAATAAGTTGGTAGCGATCGGACAGGTAGGATCTAAACCATCTTAGAGCCTGCCCTTGAATACCTGTATAGTTTTGTAATCGATCTATGAGTATGTCATGATCTATGGTGTCGAATGCAGCACTAAGATCAAGTAAAACTTTCGATGAGATGCAACATTGATCTGACGCAAGAAGCAAGTCATTTGTAATTTTACAGGTGCAGTTTCTGTGCTATTTATTCAAACAATCAGTCCAAAACAGTGCTAATATAAAGGAAACCAGGCTGATTACATGAGAGATAGAGCGCACACGTCACCCGCGCAGTGTGAAGTACAGACTGAATAGATTGTCAACATCCCACCACTGTATGGCGAGATGAGACGCAAACTACGGTCTCAACTGAATAACATCTAATTATGTTTAAAGTTAAAGTTTTGATGGATGAAGACTGCAATCAAGGTAAAGACGATTGTGGTAGTGTACAGCAGTCGTACAGTAAGCATGTGTGAGACCAATAATGATGCATGTATGAGTGCTCTTGACACACTGATCGCACATTGTATTTATACACAGCACTGACATTGCCATACATTCACATTGTTTCCACACATTCACGGTAATCAATGGATCTGTTTACAGTAGTATATATATGCAGTCAGCAGGTGGTGAGTTTAGTTTTTATTTTTTTATTATTGAAATTATTGCGATAAACGATAATATTGTCATTCTAAGATCAGTTTCAACTAATATAATGATAATGGCATAATAATGAAGGTACACCTTTTCAAAAATCAATAAATGTATTTCTTAAGAATATTTAACACTGAAAATGGAAAACATTTAAAAAAGTCCACAATAAATGAACAAAACAACCAAAAACAATAAAAGCAATGGACTCTCAGTCTCTGTAAAAATAAAAAAATAAATGCACTTGAATAAATACCAAAAATAATAAAGAAAACGGATGTAAACAAAATTGCACTTAGAAAATTTTAGGCTAAGTCATAAATAGTGCCAGTTAGGACCTTTGTAAACAAACAAACAAAGCATCAACAGGCCATATGAAAAAAAAAAACTTTTGAAAATTAATTTCTCCAGCATAAAGCTTTGTTCAAATAAAGCAAAAGTGAATTGCCGTCTACAGTATGTAAGAAATACCAACATGTTGACTTTGTGTGGCTTAAGGCAGGATCTCTCAGAAGTAGCAATGTTGCCAGTTGTGCTAAACATTCTCTCTGAGCTGGTGCTTGTAGCACAAATACACATGTATTTTTGGGCCAACTTGGCCATCAAAGGATATCTTCTTTGATTGTCGTGCCACAACATCAAGGGACACAAGATGCATCAACTGCATCTTCTTGAAGGAACTTGGTCAGCTCTGCATCAGCCTGCACTCTTTTTGGAAATGCAGCCTGGGCCTGACTGAGATTACGAGCTCTTCTGTTTTGGAGAAGGTCACTCAGCCTCTTATTCATGGTGTGGCAGCTCTCACCACTGGTACCTTATCCACTTTCTTCTGGTCCTAAGTCCAGTAGCTCTTGCACAAGCTGATGTTTGACATCATCCAATGCACCTGCCTCCTCCATGCTGCCACAATACCTTGGATCTAAGATGGTGGCCTTTTTCAGGAGGACTTGGATTGCATGTGAGCTGTCAGTACCCTGTACATGTTTTGTTTAATACTGGCTGTCAGTGCAGTGTCATCTGGGCCTGGAGAGAGAAGGTCATCTTTAATCAGTTCCAACACGTATTTTTCCCCCAAGAGGATGTCTGTGAAGTCAGCCAGTGGTTTTATTGCTGCACTGATGGACTCCGACACAGAAACATCCTGCCAGGTTGGATTGAGGTGGCTGTGTTTTTGGTCCTCATTCAGGACACATTTTATGGCTGGGAGTTGCTCCAGCACCCTCTGTACCATCTTCTGCTTAGTGCCCCATCATGTGACAACACCCTGTGTGAAAGATAATATTGTTCTTGTTCATTAGTTAGTCTATCAACATTCTTAAACAAAATACCTACTCTTTACATGTCCATTATTTATCATTATTAATTTGAATGTTTGTATGTTATATTATGTTTATATGCCAGTTAGGGATGCTCATATTGACCATTTAACTGTTAACCGAAAATAAACATTTTGACTGATTAATACTATCAGTTAAAGGTTTTTTTATTTTTATTTTTTTTTTTTTTTGCTGAGAGGGTGTTACACCCCTATATATATATATATATATATATATATATATATATATATATATATATATATATATATATTAGGGGTGTAACGGTTCACAAAATTCACGGTTCGGTTCGATACGATTCACTGGTGTCACGGTTCGGTACGGTACGGTTCGGTACATTTTAGATACAGCAAAAAGAAAAAATTGGCATACAAATTTCCTTGATTTTTAAAAAAAAAATTATTTATTAAAACTAACAAAGTATGTTTTTTTTTTTTTTTTTTTTTACATTGAACAATGATGGAGCTATTCTTTACCCATCTTTTATGGTGTTTTCTTAGCAGCATACTGTATGAAAGAAAAACAGCTCCTTATAAAAATAAAAATATGAAATTGTTGTAGTAGTTATGAACAAATACAAAGATGTAACTTTTTATATGGAACTCTATAACTCTTTATATTGAGTGTTTTTACTCAATTGGTTCTCTATAGGGTTTATGTTTTTGGAACAAAGCAGGAATTACGGTCTGGCTGAAATGGGCTCGTGAAGGAATATTGTAACGGGGCTCACTCAGTGCGCGCTGAAGGCTCGTTGCAGAATGGCTAAAGGGTCTTTCACACAGGACGCGGTATGCGCGGTGCTGGACCCTGGGCTCAGCGTTGCCCTTCAGATACAACATGATTTGCGCTACACTATGCCAAGAGCAAAGTAGGTGGAGTTTTCAAAACTGCACGTGCATACGTTCTATTTATAACAGTTATTCTATCTAATAACGTGCAGGCCTGTTAATTGTATCGTACTGCTCAGGAAATTCCGACACAGTACAGTAAATGGTAAATGGACTGCATTTATGGTAAATGGACTGCATTTATATAGCGCTTTCAACAGACCACATGGCCATCCAAAGCGCTTTACAATTTGCCTCACATTCACCCATTCACAAACTCATTCACACACCGACGGCGGTGTCACCCATTCAAGGCGCCATCCAGCTTGTCGGGAGCAGCTGGGGTTAGGTGTCTTGCTCAAGGACACCTCGACACTTGGTCAGGTGGAGCCGGGGATCGAACCACCAACCTTCCGGTTTGTAGACAACCTACATGAACCACTGAGCCACTGCCGCCCCTAGTCCATGTTGATTTCCGTGCTTGTTTTGATGCCCGATCGATTGGTAAAGTGCACCCAAACACCAGACCTGTTGGTTATTGGAGGATCTTCTCATTTCTAGTCTGTTAAACGCATTGGCCATTTTGCAACGAGCCTTCAGCACGTACTGAGTGAGCGAGCACCTGACTGAGTAGCCTAACATAAACGTATAAGTTGGTGTTTTTTTTTTTTCTTCAGGGGTGTCAGGGGCGTTGCCTGTTACGTCGTTTGGGTTATTGGGATACCTTGTTGAACGCATATCATTATATTTCACAATTTTTTATTTATTTTCCAAATATAATTAATTAGTCCAACGAACCGTTCGGTACATAATGCGTACCGCGTACTGAATCGAAAGCCTCGTACCGAACGGTTCAATACGAATACGCGTATCGTTACACCCCTAATATATATATATATATATATATATATATATATATATATATATATATATATATATATATATATATATATATATATATATATATAAAAGCCTATATTTGTTAACTCACTGGGTGCATTGAAACACGCAACCACCACCTACAGACATATTTAGCTGAGCAAGCCAAATGAAGCAAGTGAAGAGTAGGCTACTATGTGGGACCATTTTGACAGAAAGGGCAACATAGTTACTTGCAAAATATGCTATGCTATGTATTAAAATAAAGCAGTAGTGCAAGTACAATGCAATATCAGTTGTGACGCAAACATCCACAAGCAAATAAAAGTTGCTTCCCAAAGCTGGCCACTCTAGCGAGACGTTATCTCTTTACTCCCGTGACATCTGTGCCATCGGAGAGGGTGTTTTCTCCCACGGGCTGTCTACAGGCTGCGCTCCAGTTAATAATCAGATAACGAGTGGCGGTTGTCAGTTGGGAAAAATAACTGAAATGAGCATCCCAAATGCCAGTGCATAGCCTACTTAAAGACTAGATACTGGGTTATTCTACAGTAAAGGCTACTATAAAAAATAAAAACTCTTTAAATATTTTATTTTGCTAATTAAACTATCAATGAATTAAACACCACTCACCAGTACTAGACTGTTTTGGGGGATATTATCCTCACTCTGTGCCTTCCTCAGGTCTCTCCTCTTGAGCCAGCTCAGGTTGAATGTGGTGACCAAACCTTTACAGAGTCCTATGGCATGAGCTGTCTGATCTTTGTTGCTGTCCAGACCATGGGACACAGCAAGATGGAGGTTGTGACCAAAGCAATTGAGCCAGGGCCAGGAAAGATCCCTTATTGCAGTGACAATGTTAGCACCATTGTCTGTAGTGATGCAAACTAGTTTGTGCTCATCCAGTCCCCAGTCTGCTACAGCAGACTTCAGGTTTTCTCCAAGGGTGTCAGCAGTATGGTTATCTGGGACATATCTGGTCTCTAAACACTTGGAGTGCAGGTTCCAGTCAGCAGTTATACCTCATATCCGTAGTGGCAGAGAAAAATTGGATGTATTTGATCTCCTTTAGTATGTCATCTTTTATGCTGTTGTTACAGTTGTGGAATTGCCATTTGTGACACGTATGTTCTCCCAGGCAACTCATACTGGCTGTCAAATGTTTGCAGCAGTCATCAAAATGCTGGCTTTTTGACGATACAAAAGGGCAGCATCTCTTTGGCAATTAAGCACACTACACTGTCGGTGAGTGCACGCCATTTTGCACTGTCCTGTCTGTATTTTGTTTGTCGACCAAATGCCCCAGTGATTCTGCACTGTCAGGAAGACTGAGTAGTTGTAGTTTTTTTTTTTTTTTTTTTTTTTTTTTAAGCCGGGAAAAATGCAACAGATGATTGGGTTTAGGTGCATATGCATGTTTGTTGTGTTACCACTTTTAGTTGCTACTGTTTTACAACAAATGCGACATACCAGCCCACTCAGGTTAAGTGGTTCACCATGGTCATTCAGTTTGAATCCGAAGTGCTCCCACACTGCAGCTGTCGCGTTTGACTTTGAGACCAATCCCATCTTTTTCTTTTTGTATTTCTCCAATTCACAACTAGCGTCTTCTCTCTCCCCTGGCAGTCCCCTCAAGAACTCCCACCTTCCCACACAAAGACCATGTGACTGACAAGAGGGTTCAAACAAACATGGAAACAAGCATGCAAATGGAAATTATCACAGCTGGAAAAATTATTGAGCTATTTTTTAATTTATTTTTATTGTGCGATTAATTAATTTATTGACTATTGCTACAGGCCTAGGCATCTCCATGTGGTCCTGTTCAGTATTGCAACTAGACTTCTCTAAAATGTAAAAAGGCTCTTTGCTGTTGCACTGTACACATACATTTCATATATTCAAGTTCCGAGTTTCGTATGTGCTTATATGGGCTTCTTTGGTGTCCTTTTGGTGTTCGTAAGGGTCCTTTTTTGTAAAGACATCCAAATTAATATAGACAAAAGGCTTGCAGAAAATACAGATTTTTGAGAATCACCCTTTAATCGTTTGGTTTACATTGCTGGATATAGCAAATATATGACAAAATAAACATTTGAAACGAGATAAATCTCTCTCTCTCTCTCTCTCTCTCTCTCTCTCTCTCTCTATAAATATATTTGTATAATTCTGATTATAGAAGACTCACAGATCATTTGAGAGCATAAAATGTGCTCAGCTGTCATGGAAACAATGCAAAAACTGTCCTGAAACTTTGTATATTGGGTGAACTTTGACTATTTGTGTTCAAGACATTTGTGTTTTGTTTCTCTTTCGCTCGACTTGCTCTACATCTCTCTATGGGAAATGCCTCCCGCGTGGCCATCCTTGAAGCCCTATATAATCATGCCCATCAGGCCCACACTCTCGGGAAGTCCCATCCATTCAAATCCTATCCAAAAGACTAGTTACCACTTGTTTGTAGGGCGTCTGGATAAATAAGAACAGTAAGTGTATCGAAGTGCTTTACCAAGCATATAAAGTAGACAAAAATCAACATAGCAGTTGAACATGGCTTCTTCTATGAAGTCAAGCAAGTCCAGAGCACCTTCTCCCCCTTTGTCCTAGGGGATATGGATTTACTTTTGCAGCTCGGGATCTGCATTTAGTATGCCTGGCATGTCTGAGTCTGGCATGTCTGAGCATGCCCAAGCAGAATTACAGTCACTGGTCTCTTGTAATCAATGCAGCAAACTGTCTTGTACACATACTTGTACAAGATGTGTTTAGCGATCCCATTAGGGGTGTAACGGTATATGTTTATCATCTACCGTACAGTTCACGGGAAAATTCCAAATGGATGTGATCATCCCTGTCATCTTAGAGTGGGGACTTTGGAGTGAGCAGGGCATGTGTGTGCCATTAGCCATTTTGGAATGCACTTGGGAAAGGGAGCGACAATTTCTTCATCTTCAGTCGGCATGTTTCCGTGACAACGCAAGCACGTGGTCTGTCAGCAGATTCGCTGATGGACACCGGCATAAAAAATATACATTTTTATACATATTATACAAGTTTAATACATATTAGTTTTATATATATATATATATATATATATATATATATATATATATTAGTGCTGTCAATCGATTAAAAAAAATTAACTAATTAATCGCACAGTTTTTTAAAATTAATCGCGATTAATCGCAATTAAAAGACTGAAACTTTTTGGATATGTAAATGTAAAATGTAAATAATTAATGTAAACTCAAGACTAAGAAACTATTTAAATTCAAAATATGATTGTTTATTGGCATTTTTGTTTAACTTGTAACACAGATTTTCTCATGTAAACAACATACCTGCAATAAACCATCAATATCCTCCAAATTAACTGTTGGCTTGAAAGCCATATTTATTACAGAAATAAAAACACAGGCATGTAAGTACCATCTGAATTTCAAAACAATCAATGCCAATAAAAAACAAAAATGATTTCCATGTTGAATTCTAAGTGGACTGCAAAAAAATTCCAAAGTATAGTCATTGCCAGTGCTTTAAGTGGGCCGGTATGCACCAGTACTCAGTACCGCCACTTCCAAATATAGCTCTTGAGCGTACCACCACCTCTCCGTGCGCCCAGAACGTGCTTGTAGCGTACCGGTACGCTCATTTGGACATCTGTTTTAATAGAGGTTTTAATCTTTTACCTGCACTGCCGATTTTCAGAGCGCCCTTCACAATGCAAGCTTCCTAATTTATCCCACCCAGAGCAGAAACTACATTACCCATTCACCCTTAAGTTATACAAGTGAATAGCGCATGTGTCGCTTTTCCCACTGTTAAGTGTCAACAACTCAACGTGGCCGGAGAAGGTGTGTGAAACTCGTTGTGAGTTATACTAAAGCAAAATCTTGAGTATTTATTGTCTGATAAACATTAAAAACTGTCTGCGGAGGTTGAGTCGTCCTGCAGCCCCCGCTGGCTGTTCATTGGCTGCAGCATCTTTTTTCTAAGTTCTAAAAAAATACCGTAGACGGCAAGGCACAAATTTAGATATTCATTTATCTAATTAATCTATAGCCTATGCACAAAGACAATATGATCTTTTTGTCCCCTTTTTGTTTTAAGGCTTGATGAAGCGAGAGAGCGCAAGTTGCTGCAGCTGAGGAGGACAGTGATGCACGCGTACAGGAGTGATTGACAGTTCGCGGCACTGTGTACAAAAAATACTCTGCTACACAATTATTTCGTTATTTTCATTTAAGCTTATTAACGTTAGCGTTACAGAAAGGTCTGATTTACGCACTGTTACAGTCATTGTTTTTTTTTTTAAACAATGACATTTGAGTTCATGATTTTAATGTTGCTGTTTCTTGTGGCAGACTGAATGAAGAGTAATGTTTCTTGTGGCAGACTGAAGAGTAATCCGGCAGAGTTTTATACTGAAACTTTCCGTCTAAAAGTCCTTCTTTGGTCTTAACCATATTTATTTGCACGTTGAACACACATAGGCCACAACTGGAAATAAAAAAAACTGCAACCGCGTTAATTGCGTTATTTTTTTTTAACGCGTTAAATATTTCAAATTAATCGAATGCGTTAACGCGCTAATTTTGACAGCACTAATATATATATATATATATATATATATATATAAGCATATTTTGTAAACGTTTAAACATAAAATGTAGGTTTATTTGTTATGCTAAAAACAATAAAAAAAGACATTTATAACTTTAAAACTATGGCGTTAAAAGTGTGCCTCAATCCTAAGCGAGTAATTGGACGTTTTGAGCACCGATAACTATATTTTGCAATCACATTACATTATATTTTGAACAGAAATTAACGATTGCAAAAAAAAAAAAAAATGTTTGAGCAAAGAAAAAATGATTCCGTGCTCAAATGTATTTGCTTGTTTTCTATTATCCATATTAACATGCAGTAATAACCCCTCTCACGCAGTTTACTCAGGTGCTCTCTCACAAACGTATTCTCTGCGCTCCTGTCAAGTCCCCCCCCCCCCCCCCCCCTCTGTCTCTCTCTTTCTCTCTCTCTCTTTCAACCTCTTAATTCTGTGCGGGCTTAACTCTTGATACACGCTCGCACAACTTACAGCGGCGTTACAAGTGTGCCACAAAATCAACCAATCGGAAAATTAAAGGTCAAGTGTGATTGGCTGTTAGTCTCCAATCAAATTTGGTCAGTTTCCATCACTCAATTCTGTATCTGTATCTATCGATACTTATCGGTACATCTAGACAATTGGGGAAAATGCACAGACTCTCAGTGGTTACTAAACATGATCCAAAAGGGGTAGACACTGCAACTGTGCAATTTTGAGAAAACCTTCAGTGCTCTCAGGAATAAGACAGTCAAAAGTGCAAGTGGAGGATGTAAACATTTTGAGGGAAGAGATAAAGGATCTCCTTCTCAAAGAAGTAATTCAGAAGGTGCCAGCAGAAGAATCACACAAGCCAGTACTTTCTGATCCCAAAGAAAGGGGAGGCATACAGCCTTTTCTGGACCTCAGAGAGACCTCAAATACCTGAAGAAATACAAATTCAGAAGGCTGACACACAAGTCCCTGCTTCATTCTACACAGACAGGAGAATGAAGTTTCAATATATCTGAAACATGCTTATTTCAGATCCATCCCTAGCACAGGTCATTTCTAAGGTTTGCATTAGAGGGGAGGACATACAACTTCAGTGTTCTACCATTTGCCCTGCCTCTAGCACCCCAGATTTTCACAACACTGATGCAGGGCATCAGGATATTAGCGTATCTCAATGACTGGCAAATTTTTTGCTAGGTAATACAGGCTGCATACAAGGGCAGTGTTAATACTCTGGGATTTGTAGTAAACTAGAAAAAGAGCACATTAACTCCAGCAAAGTCAGTGGCGTTGCTGTGTTTAAACCTAAATTCAGTATCTTACCAGGCATCCCTGTCAAAACAGAGAGGAGAGACTTTAGGGAACCGTGTGAATCAGTTTCATCTAGGAAAAGCGGTCTCTTCGGCTGTGTCTGTGGTTGCTGGACCTCATGGCTTCAGTTATAGGGTTAGGTTTAGTAAATGTAGTGCCTTTGGGGCTGCTTTTCATGAGATATTTTGAGAGATGGACTGCTTCTCTGAAATTAAATCCCTCCAGACATCTGCACAGGAGGGTGTGCTTCTCTGGTGGGACAGGAAATTCATGATGGAAGGTGTGCCAATGGGAGTGGTCTCAAATCGCAAGGTGGTCACCACAGACACATCCTCACCGTGTTTGGGAGTGATAATGGAACGACAACATGTGGCAAGGACAGAATTTTTTTTAGGTTTTGATGCCATAGGAAAGCTGAGTTCAAGCCCTTTCCAAAACTCTTTTCATTTTGAACATAACAAAAGTCATGGTTATCTGAAGTTGTCTGATTGCTATGATTTTCCATTAAAAAAAATAAAAAAACAGGCTTAAGGTGAGACAGGTTCATCTTTCACTTCTACTTCACGATCACTGTCTGTCAGGAGCGCTATACTGAATCATTACACAAGCAGACTAACTTTACCCTGAAGAGGACAGTTGTTCGTTATTTATCATGAACATAGACTCTGGCTTTTTGATCACCCCTTGTATGTTTTGATAGCATGAATAGTGTACCTTGTAGGTAGAAAGCACAGCACACCTGTATAACAGACTGTCTTCTGATTTCTCTTTAGCAACATCATCATCTGATCCTCATCTCTGGATGTTTAATAGTCCATTATAACATCTTTTACGGCACTGACATCAACAAGATTGAGCAGATTGAGATATTTGCAAGACCGTCTAAATGAGCAGCTACGCCAGACTGCATTGTTTTCTTGCACTCTGCCATCTTACGATATTAAAAAATAAATAAATAAAAACTTTGCGTGCTGTAGTTTACACAGGACTGGCGGGAAATGTGCATTGATGCACCTTTATTATATACGTTACTTTATTTACTTTGATAGGTTAACGGTTTTTGTGTTGTTAAGAGAAAGCACCGATGTTAGACAAGACAGACAAGATGTTATAGAATAATAATTGAATGAAAGCCTAATTTTGACGACAAATACACATACAACCTATTTTTAGAATTTCCTGAAAACGTCCCAGTGCGACATCCAACGGGTTGTCTGGAACTCCTTGCAGTTTTTTTGCCCTCAAACACTTCCTCCTGTGCATAAAAGGCTGACGTGTTAGTCAGATCATTCATTCATTTATTCATTTAGCTAACGCTTTTATCCAAAGCGACTTACAATTGCTATATATGTCAGAGGTCGCACCCCTCTGGAGTAACTAGGGGTTAAGTGTCTTGCTCAGAGACATATTGGTGTCTTGCAGTGGATTCGAACCCAGGTCTCTCACACCAATGGCATGTGTCTTATCCACTGCACCAACACCACCCCACCACAACAGTGGTTGTATATATAAACAGTAGGGGTGCTCCGATCATGATCGGCCGATCGTTAATGCGCATCTCGTCAGTAAAGCCGGTTCTCTAATCAGCGGTTAATTCCATCAGGTGCGTGATTTCACATAGAGCAGCTGTTACTACACAGAGCCGTTGTTAACTGAGAAGATGCGCAAATAAACGCTGAAAATTAAGTGGATTTGCGCATCTTCTCTATTAACAATGGCTCTGTGTAGTAACAGCTGCTCTATGTGAAATAATGCACCTGATGGAATTAAACGCTGATTAGAGAACCGGCTTTAATGACGAGATGCGCATAACATGATCGGAGCACCCCTAATAAACAGGCAAGGGGGAGTCCGATCGAGGAGTCTGCATGCCCTGGGAAAGAGAGTTTTGTAATGGACAAGAAGCACTTGCTGACCCTTGGAGCAACACATGTTCCAGGACAAATAACTATCAGGGCAGACCTGTTGTTGAGGGAAGTCCTCATTCAGTGGACTGGAGGCTCCACCCAGAGGTGGTTCAGGGAATATGGGACAAATATGTTCAGGCAAGAGTGGATCTATTTGCCTCAGAGGAGAACACACATTGTTCCCTATTCTTCTCACTAAAGGGGATGAATGCACCACTAGAGTTGGATGCATTAGCACGTCCCTAAATGGAGTTCCTAGAACTAAATGCATTTCTAGTTCTTGTGGTGCAAAGACGCAAAAAAGTGGGAACTTCTGCCAGTAGTTCTAGGAAATATGAAAAGGTTCTATCTGTTGCAAAAGACAAAATATACGGTTTCTTTCATCAGTGTTGGACATTCTTACCTCCCTTTAAAGATACTAGAAGGCGGCAAAGCCTTCTCTACAATCAAAGTGTACCTGGCAGCCATTTCATCATGTCATATGTGATTTAATGGTGAAACAGTAGGAAAGCATCCTATCGTAAGTAGACTTATGAAGGTGTGCACCATCTGAGACCAATTACCAGACCTATGTTACTGTGAATCCTAAGAAGGGCAAGGCTCTGTCAAAACAGCGACTGTCTCATTGTATAGTGGAGGCTATAAAGCTGGTGTATTCAGCAAAGGGTCAGCAATTACCAGCAAACCTAAGGGCCCATTCTACAAGAGGAATGACCACGTCTTGGGTGTTATATAAAGGCATCTCTAGGGAAAATGTATGTGCAGCAGCTGACTGGGCCTCTACATACATTTGTGAGATTTTATAAATTGGATGTTACAAAGTATTGGTACAGGCAGTGCTGGAAGCACAATAAAAAATAATAATAAAATAAAATAAAAACAATAAAGGAGAACAGAAACTCACAGAAAACAGAAATATCCTATAGTGAAAGTTTGGTGAGTTTAGCGATTGCGTGTGTCTTATTCTCATGTGTTGTGTCTGAAGGGCCCTGCAGGTCCCCGTCACAGACTACTCGTATGAAGACTGTCAGCTCGCCATGGCAGAGGGTCAGATCCGGCTGCCCATCGACACGTGTCTGCTGGAGTTCGCTAAACTGGTGCGCAGTCTGGGGTGAGTCTCGTTATCATTACAGACATTTATGAGGAGAATTAACCTGTACGCACTTCAGCATGCAGAAGATGAAATGGCACTGTCAATCCATTTTAGGTTTCACTAAATTCTTATTTTTCAGTTGTATTTTTATTCATGTATTTATTTATTTGTTTGTTTGTTTGTATATGAAATTAATTTTTAATTAAATGAATTTGTCCATTGGAAAAATATGTTTCCATTGCATTCTTTTTTCTTTTTTTTTTGTTATAGTAAAGTTTTTGTAATCTAAAAACATATCAATTTAACATCAATTTATTTAAAGAACAATAAAAATGGCATTTTTAGGACACTGCGAAATAAGCTTTATTTATTTATTTTTTGTTTATTTTGTATTAGTCTTGCTGTGAAAATCAAAACATGAAAGAGAAATCGCAGTATTCATTGAAGGTTTAATACGGTTATCTGTATTACTGATGAGTACATTCTACTCTCCATATTGACAGACACTAGTGCATATCATGATCTGACTGAGTGTGCAGCCCTGCTCTTGATGTGTTCATACAACATTTGCATATGCAGTAGATTGTGATTTCTGTGTGGCTGTGCTGATGTGAGTGCATGCGTGCTGACTCTGGATGAGGTTTGTACTGAATAGCTTGTGTTGGATCTCAGGCTGAAGCGTGTGAACTCAGAGAAGCTCCTGCAGGATTATGGGAAGCGTGCTCGTAAACTGCAGGGTCAGAGACTGAGTCTGGAAGATTTCTCCCAGTTCCTGGAGCTGTCCGTGTCAGGCGAGCTCAGACACATGTTTGCTCTCTTTGACGAGGTAAATGAATATCCATCCACACAGTTCTGAGCAGGATATATAATGGTTCATGATAAGATGTGAATCAGATGTCTGTTCCCTCAGTCATTGCTTGTGCTCAATGCCATGAAATATTTCCATCTTGTCTCTCTCGGAGCAGAATGAAGACCACTCGATGGACGTCCGGGAGTTTGTGATCGCCTTCTCTGTGGTGTGTCGGCCTGCAAAAACACTGGACACCATCAGGCTGGCCTTCCAGGTCAGATGAGTAGATTGAATGATTGAATGACTGCACTTGCAGTGATGATGATGATGATGGTGATGATGATGCTCAGCTCTGAGAGTCTGCTGGTTTCTGTGATGTCTTCAGATGTTTGAGGCCGATGAGGACGGTGCGATCACCGAGAATGAGCTGATGTGCATCTTGAGGACGGCGCTGGGTGTCGGAGAGCTCAAAGTCAGCCGTCTGTTCAGAGCCATCGATGAAGAGGACTCGGGGAAAATCACCTTCGGTAAGAGATCCGTTCATACTCTCAACTGACCTGCCCTCTCTGTTCTTCTCCTGGATTTCTGGAGATTAAGTCATTATTTCCGTTTCACCTGACGTCGCCTAGGATTGTGTAGATGATAAAAAGTTTGCATTTAACACAATGACTTAAAACAATATGGCTCAGTATGATTATTAAATCACTGAGATTAAATGAAGTAAATCCATGCACTGAATGTTTCGGGGTGAAGGGGTTTATTCTGCTATGATTTGCAGGGCAACACAAGCATATGTAACCACTGAGCCTCTTCTGTCTTAGTTCCCACGAGCTGCTCTTAACAGAAGCATCTGAATCATGTGTGGTGTAGAAATGTACAGTTATTTGACTCTTGTTTCTCTGGCGTCTCCCGCTGACAGAAAGCTTCAGGGAGTTTGTGGATCAGCATCCAGACTTCGGCGAGCAGTTCCTCTACTCAGACAACGCAGGGTTCAGCAGCAGTTCCCCGTCCCACGCCGCCAACGGCTTCTGCGCCGACTTCAGTCCCAGAGAGCAGAAGAAACTCGTCTGAGCGCCGCCGCCACGTTTACTTCCTGCTGTCCGTGACATCTGATCGGTTCCTTTATGCTTGCTGGTTTTCTGTTCCCCTCAGCATCACTATTTCAAAAGCAAATTGAAGGGAATTAGTTATTTGTGTTTTGTTTTTGGTCAGAGATATACTTGAAAGCCAAGCACTTATTTCTTTTCTCTTGGGGGGATTTATCTGTGTGACTGATACTGACCGACTGTGCATGTTTTTGTAGTTTCCTGCGCTCCCTCCATGTCTTTGGTTTCTGTCTTTCTGAATTGATAAGTGAGTATGTGCATGGGCTGGATGCTTGATGGCAGTATTACTCAGTATTTGATCTGATCGTTGAGCGCCAGTGACAGATATCTGATCTCGGTCTCCTCCTGCGGGACGACTGAGCGTCAGATCTGAGGTGCACACACGACTGGATCCAGTGCTGGTCTCAATCAGAATCAGCCAGTTTTATTATATTATTATATCTCCGATTCCTTCATATTTCGTCCCTTCGCTCAGGGGAAAGCGGTTAACGGTGTTTGTTTTGGGAGTGTGTGAGTGTTTCCTTTCTCTTATTCTTTTATACATTCAGTTGCACATTATGAATTATGGATGTCCAATAATCATTTCATGATCTCATCACAATCAGCTGTTTCATTTTGATTTACTTCAGGTACTGAAATAAACGGCTAAAATCTTGCATTAATAAGGACCAAATACAGAATAACGACTGTGGTTTAGATTAATTTGATCAATGTTATCCATCATAGCCAAAAACAGAGCGTTTACCTTTTGATAAACATATTCCTGTATTTTTCTATTTTTCACTCATAGAGGCAAGTGAAAAATTGACTTCAGGTCCAATCATTTGGCCAATACAAGTGGCTTATTCTAATATTATAGTGAATTTTTATCTGCATTTCATGTCAAGTAAAGTCTTCCTTCCTCCGTTTGAGCTCCGGTTTCTTCACACGAACAATCAGAGTCTGAATCCTCATGAATGATGTTTTGGAGAAAACGGAAAATTACCTTAGTGAATAAATCTACTGCCTGATGGGAATGAAAAAAATTCAATATCAAATCACTTTATTATTATTTTATTTTTATTTTTGAACCACACAATAAGGCCCAAGTTAAGCAATGTGCCGTTATTTTCTTAAAGTTTGGTCTTAAATGTGATTTACCACTTAGATTTTATCTGTTGTCGGATAATTTAGCTAAAAGATAGCATTCTTCTATTATTAAGATGTGTTTATGGTCGCTGAGCTAATGTGAAGATGCAGGTTTGATCAGTTTAGTCTCCACAACATTTCACCAACACCTCAGACGTCTGCGTTTCTTCCAATCGGAGATGTTCGAGTCACACTTTACTTCTCCAGTGAAATCTGACTTCACTGTCGGCTCTCAATTCAACTCACATTTTTGGAAAAGCAATATTTAATCGATGTCACCACCTTTTTGAAAATGATTTCTGATATGTATTTTGAATATTCCGAGTGCTGGGCATTTTGTGAATTTTGATATACATAAAGAAATGTCCTCTCACTGCCATGACAGATTTGTGATCTAAAGTCTTATTTTCAGATTGACCTGGTGAACTAGTACGACTAGCTTCTGTCTTTCTACACATACTGTGATGTTTTCCCTGCTGATGGCGCTATGTATGTACTTTTTTTTTTTTAATTTTTTTTCAGAAACTACAGATTTCACAAAGATTATTGTTGGCCTTGAATTTGAGTGTAATTGTACTGATGAAAAGAGAATGTATTGACAATCCATCACAATCAGCAGTCGTGAGTGGCGCTGGATCTGGAGCCTGATGTACAGAGTCTCTGTGCTCATGATGGCTCCTCTCACTCCATGCTTCTCTCCCTTTTTCTAAATCTGATCTCTTATTTTCTCGTGCTGGTACTTTCGATTTTTAAGCTTTCTTTTCATGAATCCTCTGACAAATGTGACAGTTTGCTGGTGTTTATGTGAACGGTTACATGTTACAGTGATCACTTTCTGTGTTACAGTAATTGGTTACTCTTTACATGTTACAGTAATCAGTTAGTGTTGCAGTGATGGTTTACTCTGTTACAGTTAACTGTTACTGTGTTACAGTTTGTGTTTGATTGAACTCTAACTGTTACAGTGATCAGTTAGCGTGTTACAGGGGCTTTGTTTTGATATGTATCCACACAGATGATACTGTATTGTGCAGACGGGGATTGTGGGTTTGCTCTGGATCTAATGGGGTTGCAGTTCTTGGATATATAAAGTGAGTCTCATATTTGTGTAACAAACACATTTGCCCCAAGTCATATTCTCATAATAAAGCAAAGTCTAATTTTTGTGAAGAAGATAAAATGTAATGCTATTTTCAGTTAAACAATTGTTTAATTGCTGTTTTAAATTAGACTAATGAGGATAACAAAACAAACAGCCAAAGTGTATTAAATTGACATGAAAATGACGAAGTATCCCAGTTGTTTAATTTGCCGAATATTACTGAGTGAAATCATAAGTAATAATCAGAAATGTGTGATCTGAGCAAACCTTGGTCTCCTTTCTCACAATCAGAAGCGTGAAGAGTTTCGTTTTTCATTGTAATCTAATGAAATGAGGAGCCAGCATCTCTCTGGTGTGGAACTTGATTGTGTTCAGCGTAGAGTTTCTTTGAAATCCCTCACAGAAGACCTGCTCTCCTCTGTGTTCGTAAAGGTCCTGTGTTTATTTCTCTGGTGTCTGTGGCGCATGTCTAACACTGAGCTGAAGAAGAAAGGCTGAAGTCCTCCAGGTCACGTGTCTTTCTGATGGCTCTTCTGACACTCTTCTGGCTCAAGTAGATCTTTTCTATTTTGCCCTGACATTTATTTTGTAATGTATCAAAAGAGTCATATTTACAAGGTTCCTGGGTTTGTCTGTTTTGACTGCTATGAAATGACTTGTTATTCTGACTCTTTAATAAAAAAGGGAGCACATTCTCTCTGGCTCTGCTTGTTTTCTGTCTCCCTCTAGAGGAGCGGATGAGCTTTTCTCTGAGACGGAGAGAGCTTGTGATGATGGGTTCAGATCTTCATCATAACAAACAATAATGATAAAAGCTCAAGTAGTATTTAATGATTATATTTTCTTTTCGAGGTTTCTGCTGATAATGAAAAGTCATAATTTGTCCTTCCACAAATTTAAGTCTAATAGTTCTGAAAGAAAAAATGAATATCTCCCTCTGTATTGTTATTGTTTTCCAGTAAAAATATCCAAACATCCTTAAATCATGGATTGACCTGAGATGCGAATCAAAGACAAGACGTCTTGTTTTCTGAGAAATTTGACACATTTAATTGAGTTTATGTTTAAAACGAGAACCAATATCTGTCAATGGGAAATTAAAACTTCTTTTCTTTATGAATTCATTAGATTTTTCTGAGCAGGTAGCAAATTTTGTTCTTGCTTTAGTCTTAATCTCACTTAATTTCATTAGTTTCTCTTCTGTCATTTTGCTTTTCATGTAAATTAAATTTAGATTAAGGAATCTTAGATGTTTTTTGGTAACACTTTAGGGTGTCCTATGGGTTATAAGAGGGTATAATGCATTATAATTATCCACCACAGCACATGTGCCTTGCTAAGTGAAACTATTTGGAGCATGCTGCAGACAGTGCAGAAACAATTTACATAAAGACATACAGACTTAAACAGATGATAATCTGTAATATACGCATACAAATACTCAGTTCACACAGTGTACTATTAGACAAATTTACAGTTAGCAATACGCATTATACACAGTGTGTACACATTCTACATTATGTAGACATATATACACATAAAATATGTGAAGGTGCAACAGATTATACATGAATTGGATATGCAAAATGTCATGGATGTGCACTGGGTGTATCCAGTGGTAGCAGATAGATTATTGTATTTAGTATGTAAGTATAGTCCAGTATTGATCTGTGTTGGAGTTAAAGTGTAGTGTGGCATACCGTATTGTAGGATTCTGACTGTTCATTAGTCTCAGAAATGCTATCCCTCATCTAGTGTGGGATCGGATGCTGTGGAGACGTCTTCCTGAGGGCAGCAGAGAGAGCGGTCAGTGGGACGGGAGGCTGGAGTCACTGTTCCTCCAGGATTTCCTTTTACACCGCCTGGAGTTGATGTCCCAAAGTTTATTCAGACACCTTCAACATTTCTCACATTATCAGTTTATTTTGCTATAGTTTAGAAAATGGCAATAAAATATGTCAAGAACACAATTAGATTATACCAATTTAACTGAAACCAATTTCCAAGCAATGTTTCATTTTGTTCAGTCTGTGGTGGGAAAAGATAACAATAGCGATTAAAGAAAATCACTTTAGCAAAGCAAATTTTTATCAGTTTTACTGGAAGACCGCTGTATGAAGATTATTTTCTTATAATATGTCACAGATTACTGAATTTTGCTATCCTGAATAATTTTGGGTTTGACTGTACATAATTTTTTGGGTAAGATTTCCTAAATATTTTGTTCTCTTGACCATCGATCACAACAAATCTCATCTGAGCACTTTTGATGGATGGAATATCGAAAAATTATAGTTTAAACATGTTTGCCTAAATGTAAAAATATTTTAAAGATATTGCTGAAACGGGTGAATGAAGAAAAATTCTGATTTGTTATTTGTCTCATTTTCTGTGAGAGTCGTTGTGTTCATCTCTGTTTTTTCTGAATATTTTTCTCATCTTTTTGAGCTGTATAGCTGTGTTGGGATCTGGGTCATCCCAAGCATGGGGCCCTGGTTGCAATGTATTCGTTGTCAAATTCCAAAATTAGTTTAATTTTAATGATCAAAAACAACATTATTTTATTTGAACTAAATTATATTTTAAGCTACCAAGTTATGCCACAATGTGCCAGATGTTATGACATGCCCCACATATGGGGTACATGAAGAAAAAAAAAAGCACTGTATTTATTAAACAAGCCACATTTGTACTAGACAAGAGTGAAAATATGGAAAAAAATTATCCACATGTGGATTTACTCAAACTGAAAAAGTCGAAAATTGTTCTCACTCTCTCTCTCTCTCTCTCTCTCTCTCTCATGTGTCTGTGAATTAACTGATTCATTTGTACAGTGTATAGAATGCTAGACGTCATGTTTCTTTAAAGGACTGATGTGATTGAATGATCGGTCATGGATCAGCGTCTCCTGAAGCTCAGCACTGTGTTTTTCTTGCTTTTCTTCTAAATGCACGAGTGGATCTTATGAATAGAGAAAGATCACTGATTGACAACAGAGTTTCTCCCACAGCGTCCTTGTTCTCACAGAAGTGTTTTCATCATATGATGGATGAACTGCTCTTTTAATTGGCTCCAGTCAGGTGTGCAGAGGAGAGCGGTTCTATGGAGGATTGTTTAAAAGCAGTGAGTCTTACCATGAGCGTCGCTCTGAGGAATCTCTCATTGTCTGTGAGAGAGAAAGAGACGTCTGGACCATGACCACTCTGTCATAGATCATTCTTATACCATTCACTCAATGCATTCTACTGTCCTGTTTTATTTTTATTTACATTTTTTAACTATTTTTAGTTCACCCAAAAATGAAAATTTGGCTGCGTTTTCCCAACATCCCATTCGTCATTCCCCCTTAAATGCTTACTTTATAACAGTGAGCGCAAGCTAGATTTGAGAAGTGATTATTACATTTTGAATATGGATATTTTTCTTACAAAAACGCATCGATTTGCTACAGGAGGCCTTTGTTCACCCCCTGGAGCCATTTGAGACACTTTATTTATTTATTTTTTTGGATGGACGCATTTTATTTAAAATCTTTTGGACTGCAGCAATGCGATGCCCACTGACTGCAATGAAAGATCTTCAAAGATTTTATATAACTCCGACTAGATTCGTCTGAAAGAAGAAAGTCATATAGGACACCTCGGGAGTGAGTAACACAAAGCCTAATTTTCATTTTTGGGTGAACTAACTCTTTAAGACCCGAGCAGCGAGAGACTTGGTTTGGCATTAAATGTAAAATCTGTAGGTCCACATCCAACCTTCAATGTGCTTGATCATGTTAGCAGATGGCGTGTGCTGAAAATGAATCTCTGAAAGCTGTTGATTATTGAATTAGCCCTGTCAGCAACTAATGATTACAATATTTGTTCAAAGGCCATGCTGGGATATGAATTACCACACGCCTGTTCCATTTGATAAACACCATTATTTATACATTATCATGCCATTTTGTGAAGGTACTAAAGAGTGCTATATTAGTATTTTTTTTTATTCTGCATACTTTTAACTATAAATTTAAAATAAACTTTAAAACTCAGTTTTCACCTGTTTTTATGATTTAGTTATTATTATTATTATTATTACTAAACATTTTAATTTTCATTTATTTTCAGGTTTACTGATTTATTAATTTTTTCCTCCTTTAGGTATGCGTTGATTTTTATATGCTTCTCAACTATAGAAATGGTTGTGAAGCACAATTTGTTAACACTATAAGCTCTGTTTTAATCCACGTACGTTAGCTTTGACAGAGTCTTCAACCAGTATGTGTGAAAAGTTTTTATGTTACTTCGTTGATAAAGTAGCTTCAGTTAGGCAAAATGCCAGTGTTGATCTTAGTGAGTTTGTGCCTGATGATCCTTTGCACTCAGCTGTTTTTGGGGAATTTACACCTATCTCTTTGTCGTTGCTCTCTCAGGTTGTACACCATATGAAACCTACCAGTTGTAGTTTAGATATTGTTCCTACCTGGTTGCTCAAGGAAGTTTTTATCACTGTTGAGCCGAGTTTACTCACGTTTTTAAATTTTTTGTCTCAGTTCTGGCTCAGTCCCGGATGCATTTAAACACGCCGTGGTTAGCCCCCTGCTTAAAAAACCAAATCTTGATCCTAATGTTTTGTCGAATTTTAGACCAGTCTCACATCTGTCTTTCATTTCGAAGGTGTTATAAAAGCTTGTTTTTAATCAGTTACAAGCTTTTCTACAACATAATTCTGTGTTTGAGAAGTTTCAATCTGGTTTTAGATCACGTCATAGCACTGAATCTGCACTGTTAAGGGTTCAAAACGATATAGCACTATCCGTAGATTCAGGGGACCCTACTGTATTAGTGCTCATGGATTTAACGGCAGCATTTGATACAGTGGACCATTCAATTCTTCTTGCACATCTTGAGCATTGTGTAGGCATTCAAGGCTCCGCACTTAAATGGTTCAGGTAATATTTAACAAATAGGAGTTTCGCTGTTACAATGGGAGATTGCTCATCATCGTACGCCCCCCTCTATTGTGGTGTGCCCCAAGGTTCAATTCTGGGCCCCACCCTGTTTTCTTTATATACGTTGCCACTAGGGGCTATAATAAACAAGCATAATCTGTCATTTCATTGTTATGCAGATGATCTGCAGATTTACCTGCCTTTAAAATCAAATGACAGTGTCGCATTAAACTGCTTGCAAAATTGCATCAATCAAATTAAGCTGTGGCTTTCTCATAATTTCCTTACTTTAAATGAAGATAAAACTGAATTCATTGTTTTCAATACAAGATGCATGTCAGTAAATTCAAATTTAAGTTTGGGAGCTTTGACTCCATGTGCCAAACAAACTGTCAGGAATTTGGGCATGACTTTCGATTGCAGCATGAAATTTGATACACAGATTAGCAATGTAGTAAAAATTAGCTTCTTCCAACTTCGTCTGCTTAGTAAAGTTAAGCCTTTTCTTAAAAGGCACGATTTGGAAAGAGCTTTACATGCCTTTATTAGTTCAAGGCTTGATTATTGCAATGCTCTTTATGTTGGTCTGAGTCAAACATCTCTTTCCCGTCTGCAACTTGTACAAAATGCTGCTGCTCGCTTTTTAACCAGTACTCCTAGAAGAGCACATGTCACAGGTCGGAGCGGACCACAGATGTCGTGAGTCTCGCCCCTCCCTAGTTCCCACCTCGAGGAGGTCCCAGGAACACCCCAATGACCAGACACACTAGAGAGAGAGAGTATGATTAAAACAAACTTTATTTAAATTATTTAAAAGGTGTGAAGGGAAGGGAAAAGGGAATCTAAAATCCACTCTCGGGGCCAGAGAGTATAGGTCCGGAGTTTGCAGGTGAGTATGCAAGGGCGATGCACTGGTATTTCACTCGGGGCGTACAGGTAAGTATGCAGAAGGACAACTGGATCTTTACTTTGGACGTACAGGTGAGTATACAAGGGCAACTAGAGCTTGACTCTGGGCATACAAGCAAGTATACAAGGACAATACGCTGGCTCTTAGCTTTGGGCGTACAGATGAGTATACAAGGACAATATGCTGGCTCTTAGCTTTAGACGTACAGAGGGGTATACAGGGGCAACTGGAGCTTGACTTTGGGCAAATTAGTAAGTATACAAGTACAATACGCTGGCTCTTAGCTTTCGGCGTACAGATGAGTATACAAGAGCAGTATGCTGGCTCTTAGCGGTGGGCGTACAGAAGGGCATACAAAGGGCAACTGGAGCTTAACTTTGGGCATACAGGTAAGTATACAAGGGCAATACGCTGGCTCTTAGCTTTAGGCGTACAGAGGGGTATACAGGGGCAACTGGAGCTTGACTTTGGGCATACAGGCAAGTATACAAAGGCAATACGCTGGCTCTTAGCTTGAGGCGTACAGATGAGTATACAAGAGCAGTATGCTGGCTCTTAGCGGTGGGCGTACAGAAGGGCATACAAAGGGCAACTGGAGCTTAACTTTGGGCATACAGGTAAGTATACAAGGGCAATACGCTGGCTCTTAGCTTTAGGCGTACAGAGGGGTATACATGGGCAACTGGAGCTTGACTTTGGGCATACAGGCAAGTATACAAGGGCAATACACTGGCTCTTAGCTTGGTAGTCAAGGTAGTCCAAGATTTCACAGGAGGCGCTTGGGGGGGCGGTATATAGCACCTATCAGGAGTGTCCTGGTTTTCAGAGCAACAGTGAACCACATGAGCTCAAAGTCATCAGGATCTCTTGCTGGATTATGATAGATGGATATTCCTTCTAGACAGTATACTGCTATACCACCACAGTTTTTTTTCCAGTGCGGTCTCTGCGACAGTTGAGTGAGTAGCCAGGGATCTGGATGGAATCAGCCCCGTCTGGAATGGTGGAGTCAAGGAAGGTTTCAACTATGATGACTATGGAGGGTTTCTTCACTGAGCAACAGTTGGCAAGATCCCCAGTACTGGACTGTAGTCCTCTGATGTTCACTTCAAGGATAGTCAGTTCGGATTCGCTAATTCGTAGTTGTGGTCCATGCAGTGGTCAGCATTGGGTAATCCGATTGTTTCGAGGTTTTCCTTCTAGTTTTGTAGCAGAGGTTTGTCGGCACAGGGGGAGCTAACCCCTGGCCAGGGACGGGGTGATCGCACTATTAGTGATCCCTACTACCATACTGCCTTGATGGCTGTTCAGTCAATTCTTCGTCATCAGTTAGGAACCTAGGTGTGCTATTTGATCGCAATCTTTCTTTAGAAAGCCATGTTTCTACCATTTGTAAAACTGCATTTTCCCATCTCAAAAATATATCTAAATTACGGCCTAGGCTCTCAATGTAAAATGCAGGAATGTTAATCCATGCATTTATGACCTCAAGGTTAGATTATTGTAATGCTTTATTGGGTGGTTGTTCTGCACGCTTAGTAGACAAACTACAGCTAGTCCAAAATGCAGCAGCAAGAGTTCTTACTAAAACCAGGAAGTATGTCCATATGACCAGGACAACTAGAGCCCCAGATACAGATCCCCTGTAAGGACCTTGTCTCAGATGACCACCAAGACAAGACCACAAGAAACAGATGATTCTTCTGCTCAATCTGACTTTGCTGCAGCCTGGAATTGAAGTACTGTTTTCGTCTGGTCAGAGGAGAGTTGGCCTCCCAACTGAACCTGGTTTCTCCCAAGGTTTGTTTCTCCATTCTGTCACCGATGGAGTTTTGGTTACTTGCTGCTGTCGCCTCTGGCTTGCTTAGTTGGGGTCACTTCATCTACAGCGACATCGTTGACTTGATTGCAAATAAATGCACAGACACTATTTAAACTGAACAGAGATGACATCACTGAATTCAATGATGAACTGCCTTTAACTGTCATTTTGTATTATTCACACACTGTTTTCCTAATAAATGTTGTTCAGTTGCTTTGACGCAATGTATTTTGTTTAAAGCTTTATATAAATAAAGGTGACTTGACTTTACTTGACTTTCAATCTGGAAGTAGACGCCAGTCATGCTGGACTGGAAGCAGTCCTTTCCCAGGAGCAGGGAGGCAGGGTGCAGCCTATCGCAAACGCCAGCCGCAGTCTTCGGCCCACCATTTGGAATATGTCCAATTATAGCTCCACAAAATTGGAGTTCATGGTGCTTCTTGTTGGGACAGAAGGACAATTCCTAGTCGTGAAGAACGTTGTCTATTCTCTAAGTCAGCTTTAGTCCTGGCCAGGTGGCCAAGGACTCACATCCATTTTGAGTTTTTTGAGCCCCAGCTCATGTAACAGTTGTGCAGTTTGTATATTGTTGAGGGTTCTCTCGGTACGCCTTACCATCCAGTCGGTAATGGCCAGTGCGAGCCATTCAACCATATGCTGCACAACCTTTTGCGTACTCTCCCAGTTTCCAGAAAAAGAGTTTGGGTGTCTTGTCTCCTGACATTATTGTTTTGTTACAATACTACTGCCCACCAGACCACTGGTGAATCACCCCTTTCTTTCTTTCAACTTTTATTTTTACAGGCAAGTCATTAAGAACAGGTTCTTATTTACAATGGCAGCATGACAAGTGGAAGGACCACTTAGGGAAAGGGAAGTTGGGTTCAAATAAATACAGAACATTAGAAATATATACAAGTTAGTAAAAAAACATTAAATAATTGTAGTGTAGTGTAATTGTAATAAATGTAGTGAAGCAACTGCATTCGTCTGTGAACTAGTTTTATTATTTATTTTATTTAAAGTTTATTTAACAGGGACCATACAAGCAAACATAGTTACAATACAAAGCCTGTAACTGATGTGCAACATATAGAGTTTATAGCTAGTGCTAATTTTCAACTCCTGTCCCTGGTTGGGCATTTCTAAGAACATTATAAAACAAATACATACATAAAAACAAGAAATACTACAAAACTATGTATATACCTGTATAGATATACACATATATACTGTCACGGGAGGAGCACAAGACAGACACAGTGGGCGTGGCGTCAGGCCTCGGAGAGGCTTTTATTAACAAAAATCATAAAATAACGGAATAAAAGTGGCCAAAGGGAGAAAGTGTCCAAAATAACAGGGAATCTGGTGTCCTCGTCGTGCTGCGGGGTTTGTGTAGGTCGGGCAGTGTTCATCGAGGAAGGGTCCAGGCAAGGGGCGGAGTCCGGCGGCCGCACGCGCTCCCCTCCTCGGTCCGGGGCGCGAGGGGCGACGGCTTCTCCTAGCGGCCGCGTCTCTCTCGTTGGCCGCGGCGCTGGTAGGGGATGGACGGCCCGGCATCCTGGCCCGTCGGCCGTGTATACGGGTGCGGTTCCCATCCGGATCGCGGGTCCGGCAGCTCACATCTTGGTGGCGCGGGAGTCCCTCAACGCACCCTTCCTGGACCCACGAGGACACCAGTGTGCATGCACGGGGAAGAGACCGGTCTCCTGAGGAGAGGTGCGTTGGGCTTTTAAACAGCGGCGGTAATGAGGCTCCACTTCCTTCAGGTGTGCCCCATCACACGCCGCCAGCCCTGACTCGTCCAGCGCCCCTCCTCTCACACACCCACTCCAGTCGGGAGCCTGGTGAAGGGCGGCGATTTAGGACGGGGTGCCGGTGACAATCAGGGAGGAGGCAGCTGACCCGTCACAATACACATATACACATACACACATACACACATACACACACATACATAATCATACACAATTATAACAACAATTAAAAATGTATACAGTTTTGATTTGTCTTTAGCCACAGCTTAATCCTGGAATAGTATGATATACTAGTTTTCATAGCCCCATTTCTTGATGTTCGGCCAGGAACCCAGACTCCCAGTGGACTTCCTTTTGGGAAGGGTCCAGGATGTGGTACCTGGTACAGTACATTAATGGGTGGTAGAACATCAATCCAGGCTCCAAGTTGCATTTAAGGGGGTTCGTGAGCAGATACAGGTGGCAGCAGAACGCCGAAAGGCTAATCATGATCAGCATGTTCGGGATGATCCGTTGGTTGAATGTCACATGGTTTACATCCAGGACTTGGTAAGCGAGTTCGTAATAAATTTCAAGACTTATGGAATTCTGTGCTGCACCGTGTAGTGAAGACGCAGAGGGAAGGCGGTGCTGTTTCTTTGGTTGTACCTGTGCATGAACCAGATATGGTAAAGCATATTCATTGCTTCTTATTGAAGACCCAAAATCAGGGAGTGCTGCCTGGGCAGATACGGGAGGATGGTTCTCCCATACAGCAGTTGTTTGTGCAGGAGGAAGAGCTTGATGAGATAGACTGTTTACTGGTGGGTTCCAGAGAGCATAAAGCCCCTGTGGCACAGAGTATCGAAGAGCCAGGTGGTGGGGGATTACCCTCTGCTGGAGTGGTGGTACTAGAGCATCAGGCTACTGTTGCCCCATTCTGGGGAATCATGTGTGGAACTCTCCTCTGCTGGTTTGGTGGCACCAATGGGAGGGGCACCTTCAGTGCATGTAGGACTTCACTTAAGAGCACGGCCGGTCAATGAGGTAACTGGAGGTCCTGGGGTGCTTAACTATTTTATTGCAAAGGAGGATGGGGTTCGACGGTCGAGGTTAACGACGGCTGGCTATCATCCTAATATTCATTGGCTCCCTCAGGGGGTGGAACGGTCTGTTTCTGCTACTCCTACATGTTCTAGTGTGGTATCTGTGTTTTTTAGGCCATGGAATTGAAGCCATCGTTGGGGCAAAGACACAAAATCAGCTTGGTGGATTGTGGCATAAAAGGTAAGATGGGAGTGATTTATCGAATAGAATTATTAGGGCAGGTGTTTTTCGTCATTGATTGGTGCAGTCTATAAAAGCCATTGGCTGATGTACCTGGGCAGGTGTCATTTCCCAGATGGGGTTGGGCTTTTGCTGTTTCTGCTGAACGTGACTGTGGGTCAGCAAAGGTTTGCTTTATTCTGGTTTTAGTTGACTTCTGCATCTGGCATGTCATGGCCTAGTGGTTAGAGAGTTTGACTCCTAACCCTAGGGTTGTGGGTTCAAATCTCTGGCTGGCACCTTGAGCAAGGCACTGAACCCCCAACTGCTCCCCGGGCACCTTAGCACCTAGCATGGCTGCCCACTGCTCCGGGTGTGTGTTCACAGTTTGTGTGTGTTAACTCCTCTGTGTGTGTGCACTTTGGTTGGGTTAAATGCAGAGCACAAATTTTGAGTATGGGTCACCATACTTGGCTGAATGTCACATCACTTAAATGCAATTTGTTAATGTGTACAGTGTCAGCTGTTGCATATAGGCTCTGTATTAAAATTATGGCTTCACCTCCTTTCCGCAGCGATCGTTTGGGTGGATAATATCCTCGCAGTGGCAGCACTGCTGTCTCGTTTGAGGTCAAACTTCACTGAGTCTGTGTGTTTGTTAGAGCACAGCCGTGTTGTCGGACCTATGCCAATGGATTTTGTCTTAGTTGTGTATAGGCTTTGTTTCAGAGAATTTAAGTCTTTATTTTGTGTTGTAGTTTTGTTTGTGTGTTTTTTTTTTTTTATTATATTCATCTTTTTCAAATTAGGTTTTTTTTCTGTAAAGGCTATATTCATCTGAGTGGATTATGTAGCTTCTTAATATTGTGAAATCTTGTTTTGATTAAAATTTCTGTTATTTTGAGCTAAAGTGTATGGTTAAAGGCTTGTGTAGGTTATGATATGGGACAACTTGTATTAATCTCTCTCTCTCTCTCTCTCTCTCTCTCTCTGTGTGTGTGTGTGTGTGTGTGAGTTTTTCTTTAGGAGTTGCAGGTCTTCATAGACCAGTGTCGATGACTTTCTCTTTAGATGGTTGTGGTGTTTCTTCATTGTGAGCTGTGGCCTTTGGCATGCACTGGGGTTTATATTTAGGCATGCGAGTGTGTTTTGTAGCAATTAAGTCCCTGTAAATTTAGGCCACAGCTCCATGATATTTTTGATTGTAAGCTTTTCTGAGTTGATGTTTCTTTTCTATTGATTTTATGCTACTTTATTAAAAGATTGGTTTTTGAAGATTTTTGCCACTGGGCAGAGGACCTGTGCAAAGTTCGAGATTCTTTGGGTGAAAGTCCCAAGTGGCATAGTCAGGCATTCTTAGTTTTTTCATAACACTTTGGATTCAATTTAGTTTATTGAAACCCAATCCGGCCACACAAGCAGAGAGATGACATGACAAACGTCATGACAAATGACTCGCAATGCAACTGTTTGATTGGTGGGCGCACTTCTTATTCCATTCATTCGTATCATATCGTAGCCTAAGGTTTAAATCTTTGCCTTTTAAATATATACAAATAATAGAATGTGTATCTATTATTATAGGTGATATTACTTTTGCCAAGCTCTGATTTCTGAGAGACGCACGGAGAAGCAACTGCAATGCAGTGTTTGATTTGCTCTTTTCATTCATAAAGTTTATATTCATTCGTCTCAAACACCAGACTGTTCCAGCCTCATCCAAATATCCTTGCTGAATTATTTCTTGTCCGTTATTCGTTTTTGAAGCCATTATCTGTGCCATTCTGAATACAGTATTCTGCTTTGGGTACACCCCTAATTATTACATTACATATTTTACTTTTACATGCAACATAGATAAAGTCATAGAAAGTAACAGCTTTCAAGTAGTTGATTGTTTCTGACAGTGCCAACTAGTGGTTGAAGTAGGCTATCACTCAACTATGAAGTAGGCTATCACTCAAGCATGTCCCGTGGCGGCGGGACATGCTTTTACATCAATGAACGGTGGTGTACAGATGTAACTGTGTTAAACAAGATGTGCTGCTCAAATCTCGAAACACTCTTCATTAACTGCAAGCCGTTCTATTCGCCGCAGGAGTTTCACTCAATTCATTCTGGTCAGTGTTTACAGAAACTCGCTGATCAGATCACAGACACAGAACACTGGAGTGTTTTTGAAGCTGCTGCCACCGATCTGTATGAACTGACAGAGACCGTAACATCATATATCAGTTTCTGTGAGGATATGTGTATTCCTACAAAGACTCAACTAATTTACAACAATGACAAACCGTGGTTCACTGCAAAACTCAGACATCTCCGTCAGGCCAAAGAAGATGCTTACGTGAAGGGGGACAATGTCTTGTATAAACAGGCTAAATACACACTGGAAAAAGAGATCAAAGTGGCAAAGAGGAATTATTCTGAAAAAATAAGGACTCCGCATCGGTGTGGAAAAGTATGAAAGAGATTACCAACTACAAGACACCACCCCCCAGCACTGTGGAGAATCAACGACTGGCAGACGATCTGAACGAGTTTTACTGCAGGTTTGAAAGAACACCCATCACCTGCCCTGAATGCCTCCCCTCACAACCATTCACACCATTCACAACTCCTGCAACCAGCCCTGAATGCCTCTCCAAACAACCGTTCACATCATTAACAACTCCTGCAACCCATCCTGAACACCTCTCCAATCAAGCACTCTCACCATTTTCACCTCCTGCATCCCCCCTCTCCCCCACACCTGCAATTCAGATCAGCGAGGATGCGGTGCGCCAGGTCTTCCGGAAGCAGAAAAGGAAAAAAGCACCAGGCCCAGATTGTGTTACACCAGCCTGTCTGAAATCCTGTGCTGACCAGCTGGCCCCCATCTTCACACAGATCTTCAACAGATTGCTGGAGCTGTGCGAAGTCCCTTCATGCTTCAAACGCTCCACCATCATCCCCATCCCTAAGAAACCCAAAATTACAGGACTAAATGACTACAGACCTGTGGCTCTAACGTCTGTAGTCATGAAGTCATTTGAAAAACTGGTGCTGGTCCACCTGAAGGACATCACTGGGCCTTTGCTGGATCCTCTTCAGTTTTCCTACAGAGCAAACAGGTCTGTGGACGATGCAGTAAACATTGGACTGCATTATGTTCTGCAACACCTAGACAGACCGGGGACTTATGTGAGGATCCTGTTTGTGGACTTCAGCTCGGCCTTCAACACGATCATCCCAAACCTCCTCCTGCCCAAACTAAATCAGCTCTCCGTGCTCACCTCCATCTGTCAGTGGATCAACAGCTTCCTGACAGACAGGCAGCAGCTAGTGAAGCTGGGTAAATACACATCCAGCACCCGTACAGTCAGCACCGGAGCTCCCCAGGGCTGCGTTCTCTCCCCACTGCTCTTCTCCCTGTACACTAATGATTGCACATCTAAGGTCCCCTCTGTCAAGCTCCTGAAGTTTGCAGATGACACCACATTCATCGGCCTCATTCAGGACGGTGACGAGTCTGCTTACAGACGGGAGGTTAAAGAGCTTGCTGTATGGTGCACTCTCAACAACCAGGAGCTTAACACGCTCAAAACAGTGGAGATGATCTTGGACTTCAGGAGAAACCCCCCTGCACTCCCCCCACTCACCATCATGAACAGCCCTGTGACTGCAGTGGAGTCATTCAGGTTCCTGGGCACCACTATCTCTCAGGACCTGAAGTGGGACATTCACATTGACTCCGTCGTGAAAAAGGCCCAGCTGAGGAAGTTTAACCTGCCACAGGAGCTGCTGAAACAGTTCTACTCCACCATCATTGAATCCATCCTCTGCACTTCAGTAACTGTCTGGTTCAGCTCAGCTTCTAAATCTGACCTCAGAAGACTACAGAGGGTAGTCCGGACTGCTGAACGAATCATCGGTACAACCCTCCCTTCTATTCAAGAACTGTACTTATCCAGAGTGAGAAAAAGGGCTGTAAAAATCACTCTGGACCCCTCACATCCAGCACACTCCCTCTTTGAACTGTTGCCATCTGGTCGATGCTACAGAGCACTGATCACCAGAACGACCAGACACAGGAACAGTTTCTTCCCTCAGGCCATCAATCTTACAAACAGCTGATAATAATTTCGAACACACTACACTTTATATTTATATACACATACACTTATTAACTAACACACATACTTAGTATACACTTAAATTTTGCACATAATATACATGTACATACATAACTGCATTTTGTAATATACCTGCCTACAATTATCAATTTGTATATTGTCATTCACTATCTACTTATTTGTATTTTTTTACTTTTATTATGTGTTTTATGTTCTGTCGCTGTCATTCTTTTGTACTGCGGAGCTTCTGTCATGAAAACAAATTCCTCGTATGTGTAAACATACCTGGCAATAAAGCTCATTCTTATTCTGATTCTGATACTCTAATAGTCTCTGCAAGCTTAGTGGGTAGAGACTCATGTGTATGCGGGATGTGGAAGATTAAAATTATTTTTGGGACTCCAACAAAATAGAAATATCTAAACATAAAATATCCAAAAACATATAAATGTTTATCTATTGCACAAAAGCAACAAGAACAACTATTATAACATAAAACAATGATTAACAGGCACAAGAATAGGCATTTTTGATTTAAAACACATGTTTGCAATTACAATTACCAATTACAGACATATCTGTTGGTTTCTGCAACGCAATGACCAATCAAAAGTGTTTAAGAATCTACTCACTGCTCAAGATGATCTGTGAGCATGCAATATTCAGCATTGCATGAGAACTTTTATTAACATGCAGGTTTTAAACATTATGAAAGATTTATTGTACATATATTCATTGTGTTATAACAGAGCTTCATAAGATCGCAATGAACTGAGATGTCAGCTTTTTATACAGTATTTATGTGGGAGTGGGCGGGCGTGGGACATAACCTTGAAAAAGTGGAACTGAAAAATCTGTCCTCTGTAGGTCTCTACTACAAATACTCAGGAAGCGATTTACAAATGATGAAAAGTTGTGATTGTGACATAAGAGGATATTTGTGGACATATTATTATTATTATTATTATTTGCAAATCTCTTGTTTTTTTTTGTTTTTTTCCTGTAAATTAAATTAATGTTTGAGAAACTCAAGACTTAAGATTTATTTGCGGATCTCATTGTATTTATTTGTCAATATAATATGTTTTATTTTTGTTAATCTCTTTACATATATTTGTAGATCATAATCTATTTGTTTAGAATTGTGCAACAATTCTACACCCATACATAACCAATGTTGGCCATATGATACTTTCAGTTTTTCTAAAATTTGTCAGTTAATAATGTCTAATTCCCTTTCGAAAATGGCCTCCCACTTTGCATAAGCATGCTTATGGGAAAAATCCTGTTAGTCTGAATGTTGAATCCTTATTTGTTCATGTAGCTACATGAACAAATACAATTTCAGCCCGCCAGTACAGACAATTAATTTTCTCCTTCAGTTCAAAGATCATCTCCTTGCTGGTCACTGAAGAAGAAGAATGAAGACACCTGCTTACTCACCATAGAAGACCCCTGGCAGCAGAAAGACGTTCCTCTTCAGCGCATTTCCCCTCCACCCATCCAGCAAACACAAAGAGCAATTTCCTTGCGCCATTAGTGTGGTTTCAGATGGGCACAGTGAGTTTGTCGCCCACACTGAAGCTTTGCTTGCTGAGACAGACTGCTCTCACTGCAAGAGTATGATTTACATCTTCACCATGCTGTGGAGGAACTTAGGTCAGCAGGGTCGGCATCAGAGGAGCCTGCCCACAGCTGCCTATACAAATGGTCCCTGCCAGGACATCGTCATCAAATCTTCCACCAAAGATGTTTCAGTTCTTCCTGGAAGTTCAAGCACAGAGCACTTCACTAGTTACTCGCTCTTGTTGTTCTTCCATTCATTGCAAAGACACTTGAACAAGTTGTGTTTATACAACTCTCTATGTTTCTTGCACAGAACAACTTCCTGGACAACAACCAATCTGGATTCAAAAGTGGCTACTCAACTGAGACCGCAATGCTCCAATGTTACTGAAGCTCTGAGACTGGCAAAAGCAGCTTCACCAACCTTAGTACTCATTTTGCTGAATCTGTCTGCTGCTTACGACACAGTAAACCACCAGATACTGCTGTCCACCCAATTGATAATGGGCATATTTGGAACCACACTCTGGTGGTTTAAGTCTTACCTCTCAGGTAGGTCATTCAGGTGTTTTGGAATGGGTGAGGTTTCTGAGGTCACAACTTCTTGCTATTGGGGTTCCTCAAGGGTCTGTACGTGAACCACTTCTCTTCCCCATCTACATGTCTCCTTTAGAATCTTTCACTCAGAAGCATGGCTTTTCCTATCATTGCTATGCTGCTGACACTCAACTCTACTTCTCATTCCAAACAGACGATCTGACAATAGCTGCTTGCATTGCAACTCAACCTTGCTAAGACAGAAATGCTCATGATCTCAGCAAACCCAGCACTTCTTCACAACGTCTCTATTCATTTAGGTTTATCAACGATAACTCCTTCCACGACAGGCTGGAACCTTGGAGTTGTGATTTATGATCAGTAAACCTTCACAGACGATATTGCTACAAAAGCCCGGTCTTGCAGATTTGCCTTATACAACGTTAGGAAGATTAGCCCCTTCCTATCAGAGCAGACCTATCCCGCTTATTAACAATTCAGAGGCTAGCAGCATTATTCGCATTGGGAGCTTTTCACCCCCTCAAAAGTTTTCCAAAGTATGCTCAGCCTCATGTCGCCTGCCTCTTCAGTGATTTATCTGGGTCTGCTTCACATTTGGCACCTTCAATTCTGGCTCAGTGACCATGTACCATCCCACACTTGGCTTCTGGGATGCCTTCACTTCAAGGTGACCCACCACTGCATCAGAGCGGTGGCTCCTTGGAAGACCCCTTGCCTGTATCAGATCAGGAGAATAGAGACTACACTCTCAGGTGGTTCAGAAAAATATGGTCTGTCTATGGAAGTACAGAGGTGGACCTGTTTGCCTCAGAATACTCTCACTGCCCAACTTATTTATCAAAGGAACCATTGTCTGCATGCCTTCCCTCCATTTGCCCTGCTCCCTCAAATCTTCTCTCCCAAACTAGAGGATTGATTTGGCAGCTCTGGCTCGATCTGTGGAGCCTTTGGTCCCTCAATGGGAGTCTTGACAGCTCCACATGAGAATAACTAACACCATGTCCTCATGTGACGTTTCACCCATTCTAATCTTTCTGCAAGTGCAGCTGGATCAGGGACACACCTCTTCCTTTCTCAAAGTATATGTGCCAGCTATAGCAGCAAATCACTCTATTGTGGGTAACCAGTCAGTCAGCAATAATGAGATTGTTGTTAAGTTCCCAAGGGGAGCTTGGAGATTGAATCTGCCTCATCCTCATACTGTACTGATTCTGGAGTTATCCATGGTCCTCGGAGCCCTTCCCTTTGAGCCGCTCTAGTCGGCAGACAGCCTCTGTCATTTAAGACTACCCTCTTATTATTGGCTTAAGCATTAATCAATCGACTGGGTGATCTGCAAGCACTTTAATTCAGTGCTTCTTGACTTGAGTGGGCTTAAAGACTGTAAATTCATCCTTAGACCAAGACATGGCTAATTGCCCAAGGTAATCTTTACTTCTTTCAGAGCACAAGTTATCATCCTGCTGGATCTTCCTAAATCAGAGGATGAGCAGGGTCCTAATGCACTGTGCCTGGTTAGGGATCTTAAAGTTAATGTAGAGTGATCTAGCCACTTTAGGCAATCAGAGCAGCACTCCAGAGGAGCCTGAATCAGAGATATCTGTGTGGCAGCTGGCGGTTCTTGATTGTCTACCTTCCCTAGCTTTTATAACTTGGATGTCCTTGCCCTTCAGGCATGGTTCTTGTCCACCTGATCACCCTGATACCCCATATGACTTTAAAAGGGTTTTGTTATGTGGACCCTGAGTGTTCCGGGGCTGGGCTTGCTTTTTTTTTTTTTTTTCTCTGCAATTATTTATAGCACAGTGTCATTGGACGCATTCTCCATAAGCGTGTGTATGCAAAGTGAGAGACCATTTTTGAAAGGGAACACTCCAATTACTAACATAACCTTGGTTAACTGAGATAACAGGAACGAGTGTTGCATAGACCTCCGTACTATACAACTGCACATGAGTCGATGGCTGTTGCTATCAGTTGAATGATTATGTTGAAACTGCATTCATGTCATGTCCGCTGTCTGATCACCCTGTTCTTCGGTGTGTGTTTTTGTTTATGTCTTCATTTCATGCGCACATGGTGTTTTGTTTTGGTTTTGATCATTCGTCTTGCACCTATCTGTGGCGTTCCTTTTTGTTTGACTCCACTCACCTGCATTCAATGTCTGTTCATCTCTTCCTCTATTTATTCCCAATAAATAGAGGATTCTCATCATCAACAGAGGTCTTGTTGTTTGGCTGTGGATCTGTGATATGTGTGAAAGGGTAGGATGATAACCTCTGTTTGATCTGGTATTTGCTGCGCTGGAGCCAAACTGCTGTCTCACTTCAACAGATGCAGTCTTCAGATGATTAATGCTCAGCCTCAGGCCAAGATTAACACACTGAAATATCATCACATCGCCACAATCACGCCACATGCTTCCCTAAAACCACACACGTTTAATTTATTCATTGAGCAGTGCTGTGGACCACTGAGATCTCCTCAGTGTCTCAGTGGTTTCTCCATGAGTGTTAATGGAGAGCAAAATGATCACCTGCTCCTTAGACGTTTCTCTTCTGTTATCTTACATGATATTTAATAAAACAATCTCGGTGAAAAATAAAAGTGAAAAAATAAATAAATAAATAAATAAATAAAAATAACTTTCACTCAGAAATTCCTAGTAATCTTCACAAACAATTATAGAGAAACAGCAGGTAGCACACTGAAATATGAGATTTGGAAGCAGAAAGACTGAGATGGTATTGTCTTGTAAAATATACTCTAATGATCTAGTTTTTTATTTATTTATTTTTTATTAGTATTATTAGTATTATTATTATTTTACTGCTCTAGATCCAAAATTAGAACATTATAAGGTGCCTTTAGCAAAGACCAACCACTGATAAATCAAAATAAGATGTTTGTTTTTGTTTTCTTGTTTTAAGCATAAATCTAACTGTTTTGTTTCACTGTTAAAATGTTGAGTTTATGTTTAAAACAAGAAAACAAAACCAAACATATCTCAATTTAATTAATCAGTGGTTGGTCTTTTCTATAGACACCTTTATCAACAGGCTGTTTAACAGGCAGGATGTTTTAAAAAGAGGAAGAAATGAAATTCAGGATAATCTCTGAAAACCAGCCTCATTGTCTCCTGGTGTTGCTTCTTCTCTGGATTTGATGAGATTTAATGAAATGAAGGAACAGATGAGGAGGTGTCAGAGAGCAGGAGGAGGAGGAGGAGGAGACATGGGAAGGTGCTTGTCCTTCATATTCCATCTGCTGTGGTCAGGGGAAGAGTGTCTGCTTCTACCTGTGTGGGAGAAAGACCGTCCACGCTCCTCATTCACGTCTGCATTTGCAAAGAATGGCCATAATTATTGCACATGCTGACGAGGATCATCAACACATGGAGAAGTAAGAGGCCGTTTGGAGAAGTGCTTTACCCTACATATAAGGTAAAATTTTATTATGCTTTTACACTGTTTTTATAACATCATTGCTTCTTGGACAGATAGTTCAGATCTCAGAAACCCAACAGGTGCTGCTTTTCTGAGAGTCGGGTTTTGTGCTCTTGTTTGGGCTGCTGTTGAGTTGGTCATAGAAACTAGATTCTTTACTAACTAAATTATTCTTGTGGTTTTATTTTTTTATTTTTTTATTTATTCATTTCAGTATTTGCAGCTTAATTGTGGTAAGACTAATTTAATATTTTGTTGAATTTATTCTATACACTGGGGGGAAAAAGTGAGGAAAAATATATTTTCTCCTAGAATATGCAAGTAACTATCACAGATAATAAATTTAAAAAAAATGAAAGAAAAAAAAATGAAAAATTTAATGAAATGTGAAATTTGTGAAGTAGAAAGACTCAAATAGTGTGTTATCTGTACTACAATAATCTTTATTTTATTTGGAACTTAAAAATGTTTTACTCTGTATATCAGTTAAATCAACCACACTCTGGTCTTTATTTAGCAATTAAACATCAACATATATATATATATTTTTAAACTGATATAATTGGAGTATGTTTTCCAAGAAAATACCATTTCACTCTTTTTACTTCCAAAATTCATGTTCATTTGTGAAATTTGCCAAAAAAAATTTAATGAAAGCAGTTTCCTCACTATTTTTTTTTTCAGTTGTATGAACATTATTTTTAAACAGTAAAACTTGAAGGAGATATATTTTACAATGACTTTCAATATTAGAAGAATTGATTTGGTGATTAGTAAAATGTTTCTGTGGCTTTTGCTTGAAAGATTTGGCTATTCCGAGACATTTATAACATGTTTATTACAACATAATAACATGTTTACTACACCATAATGACTATTTCAGAGTGATTTCTTCTTGAATGGCTCTATATGTGCTGTATCTGCTTCTGTGGAATAGCTCGGTCTAGTTCAGACACTTAGTGAGCTCCGTCAGGTCTGGTTCTCTGATCAACATGGCTGATTTGCTCCTCCCTCCATTTCTCTCCTCATCGCGTCCATCTCTGCTCTCTTCATCCCGTCAGAGAGGCTTCTGCATCTGAGCCGCTCTCTCTTGTTCTCCACGGCCCTCTGGCGACCCATGCTAAGAGGCAAACTCCCGGTCACACACATGTCCTCGGCCATCGCACCCGTCAAACCCTCCGGCACCGCCGGCCCCAAGGAGGTGGAGCTGATCCTGGTGAAGGAGCAGAATGGGGTGCAGTTCACCTCCTCTGCCCTGGTCAGTCCCAGTGGTCAGACACACCCATCCGGAGAGGAGCGCGAGACCTGGGGCAAGAAGATCGACTTCCTCCTGTCCGTCATCGGCTTCGCTGTGGACCTCGCCAATGTCTGGAGGTTCCCTTACCTGTGCTACAAAAACGGTGGAGGTGAGAGACAGACAAGTCTGAGATGTGCTACACAAAGCCATTTGGATGAGATTGATTAAACTTTTGCAAGAATATAGATTTTCTGTGGAAATCTGCCATTTATGGATAAATTACACTGTTTGAGAAATCAAGAGAGACGTTGATTTAAAATGTGAAAGCTTAAAGATATAGAGCCTGTAAAACCTTGATGAACCAATAATGTGAACTCTATGTACATCACCAGTTTGGACCAGGGTTATTATATTTCACTATAATAATAATAATAATAATACATTTTAAAAGCTTTAAAAAAAATCACAGATTTTTTTATTTAGTTCTAATTTTTATTTAGTTTAAATTGATATACTAAAATAACTTAAATTAAAATGTACAACAACTATATATATATATATATATATACATAATTATATTATATTGCAAAAAAAAAAAAAAAAAAAAAAACATTTTAGTTGTTAATTTGATCATTTTTAAGAGTTGTAACAGTTAGGGAAGAACAGTGCTCCTCTGTTTAGAGTGAATCTACACAAATAAGAAGCTCAAACAAAAGCGAGTTTTCATTTTCAGATGATTTCAAGACTTCCACTGGTGTTATTTCAGAGATTTCATCATCATACTCTTTCTTTAACATGTACATCTGAGTATGTTTGTGCTCTATAATGGTGCGGTTGTGTCAGGTGCATTCCTGGTGCCGTACCTCTTCTTCATGGTGATCGCTGGGATGCCGCTCTTCTACATGGAGTTAGCTCTGGGTCAGTACAACCGTGAAGGAGCAGCAGGAGTCTGGAAGATCTGCCCCCTCTTCAAAGGTATGTGACCTTCAGAAAGTTTCCCTTAGAGAGAGCTTTACTATGATTCTCTGGCCTGTGTAAGTCTTATGGTGACAGTGCTGTTATGATCAGATGTTCAGTGGCTCTCGAGGCAAAAGGTGTTTGTGTTCCCGAAACAAACTCATCATGGCAAGCGGCGGACAGGTGCTGTTTATCTCCAGCTCAAATCATCTGCAGTCAAATGGAAGACAGAAAAATTGGCTTTTAGTATGAAATTTGCCTGCCAGGCCTCAGTTGTTGGTGTCACTTCACCGGTGTTGCATTATGACACCAGCATACAGAAGATACCGAAGCACAGCGACCTTAAGTTCTTCACTGTTCCTCAGTAAACAAGACTTTAAACTGGGATATGAGATGCTGTCTGTAAAGAACAGATTATTCTGCAGTTCCTCAGAAAACCAGTTATGTGTCTTAAAGATCACAGAAACCAATGTGCTGGTCTAAAGAAACTGCAATGACACAGACTTCATTATTCTCCAATTAATCATTTAGAGTACATTACCAGTTTGGACCAGGGTTATTATAGTTCACTATAAAACCAGTGAACAATTCTGACATCATTTATTCACCCTCACCTCAAATCATTCCAAAGCTGTATGAGTTTCTATCTTCTGTCAAAGACAAACGTAGATATTTTGAACAATGTTGGTAAGCAAACATTCTTTTATTTATTCTATACCATATTCTATATCATATTATATATGATATACCATATTATATATGGTATAGCATACTTAATATACACAATTAAAAGGGCTTTCTGATGTGGTAGGTTTAAAGAAAACCAATGTGTTGATCTGAAGAAGAGAATTGGGACTTTATCGTTCTCCAAATGATCACAGCTGCTTGTCACAGCTGTTTGGATATATTAGCTGTTCCGGTGTTGGTTTGTTAGAACTGTTGGTGCATGTTGGATTTTAAGTGGAAAATTTGGAAAATCCTCTGAAGGTGATATCAGTCCATCACTGTAAATGCCTTTCAGCTGATACTTTATATCTAAACCTAATGTAGAGCCGTGTTTGTGAACACTCTTCTGGGCTGACAAAGCCTCATCTGTTTCCTAAAGACGCCTGTTTTGCGAGTCTATAACGGCTGTCAAGCATCTCGCGGAGAGAGAGAGATGGAGACGGACATTTTAATCACAAGTTCAGCTCTCTGTAGGCCTGCCGCTCAAGGAGAGATTACTGTAATTAGCACTGATCAACATGTTTGCTTCCTCAGGATCGATGGCCTGCGAGGGCCGGGAATCACACATGTGCTGCTGATGTATGACGGGAGAATCCTGCTGTTTGCTGTTAGACAAAGAGCTCCGTTAGATGAGCCACGGGGGGTTATGAAAACTAACTCTGAACACTCAGACTAGCTCCCACTGTGGTTCACTGGTCTTTCTGTCATTTGGATTGATGTGCTGCAGGAACTTCTTCAGGAGTAAAGACTGCAGTAAGCAGTTATAAGAGATAATGCCAAATATATATATACATATATATAAAAAAAAAAAATAATTATACCAGGAATGGAAATTTAGTCTAAATGAGTCTTTGATTCAGCAGCTAGTAGCTAATTTGAGATTATTTACAGTTACTATGTATTTATTATTATAGTTTATTGATACAGTTTTTATTGATATGGTTATTGATAATGTATATTTGTGAATATAATCAACATTATAATGTTTGTATAATTTATTATGAAAATTATTATGATTATTTACTTGTCTTTCTGTACAAAGAGTGAAAATTGTCACTTCCTGAGTGCACTATAAAGTAAAAGTTATGTTCTAGTTATGTTCGAGTAAAATTATGTTCTAAGGATCTTTTACAAAAGTTTTAGAAAAAGTTAATGAAACACTAATTATTAGAAAATTAGGTTAACTTTAATTAGTTAAATTAAAGTAAATTAAATAAATAATGATATTTAGATACATTTTGATAAGATAAATGCTAATTTGATTTGTCTTTTTAAATGTAGGAAATATATAAATAAAGCATGCATGCATACATAAATTCATTAATGAATAAACTAATTAATAATTGATCACTGGAGTACTGTACAGAGAAAATACTATTTCAGTTTTTTTTAATTCTGCTACTTGCCTTTTATTATTATTATTATTTGTGAAATTTACTAGCAATTTCTGAGAGAAAATTGTTAATTGTTAAAGTAAATTCTATACCATTTATTCCACAGTTTTCGTCATCTGAATCGTTTGTTATTTCTTTTATTAAATTTTCTGTTATGAAGTTAAATATAAATGTCATCATCTAATGTCCCTGCTGAAAATATAATCTTAAACCAAGTAAGTGCCGGTTTGCTGCTGTTTTAGCTGGTGGTCTACCATAGGCTGACTGACCAGCATGGTCTGTATGGTGAGACTGACCAAGGAAGACGTGTTTGTTAAAATAGTTAGTTAACCATCACACCATCATTCAGAACATAAGCTGGTGAGCAGCTGATGGTGTTTCCAGCAAGAGTATCTTCATGTTTCTGCTTGTTTTGCTCAGGTGTGGGCTTCACAGTGATCCTGATCTCGCTGTATGTGGGCTTCTACTATAACGTGATCATCGCCTGGGCTCTCTTCTACCTGTTCTCCTCCTTCTCTGCGGAGCTGCCCTGGATCCACTGCAACAACACCTGGAACAGTCCCAACTGCTCCGACCTCAACTCCACGCTGCTCAATGACACGTACAAGACCACGCCGGCGCTCGAGTACTTCGAGTACGTACACATGACCTTGAATTCAATTCAAGTTTATTTGTTTAGCACTTTTCGCGATACAAATCGTTGCAAAGCAGCTTTACAGAAAATGTACGTTTCTATTTTAAAGTTTCTACATTAAATTTAGTAGTAGCTTATCAGTGGTGAGTATGTTGAGCTGATGTCCATATGACAGAAATGTATGGTAAAAGCCATGCAGTTAGTTAATGACATCTAATCAAACAGATGGTGAACACTATTAACAGCAACAACTATATGTTGCAGTCAAACTTATAGCAAAGTTTGGTAGTTTTGTTCTGTTGTCTGAGGGGTTGGCATCATCTCTTCACAGGTTTCTGGTCATCTCAGGTCTTTGTAAGGGTTGGATCCAGACTGAAACTTGTGTAATTCGTAGTTAACGTCAATCCTGTGGCAGAGAAAGAGAAACAAATAGAGATAAAACTAGCATAGCTGCTATTCAAACTAAACGAAAAATATATGTTCAACCCAAGCAAAAGAATGAAAATGTGCATTTGTACACATGATCAGATATAACTGCAGTACAAGATTATGAGATGTCTTATAGGAATGCTTGGCGAAAGAGATGTGTTTTTAATCTAGATTTAAACAGAGAGAGTGTGTCTGAACCCCAAACATTATCAGGAAGACTATTCCAGAGTTTGGCAGCCAGGTACTGCCAAAAGTCCAGAGTTTTTCAACCTTATGGTGCGTGATGTATTGCAGATTGATAGAAGATTAGTTAGGTATGCAGGAACTAGACCATTAAGGGCCTTAAATGTAAGTAGTAATATTTTGTAACTGATGCAGAATTTATTGGAAAAGTAATGCTGATGTAATAAATATGGACTCTCTGTGTGTATTTTGCTCTCCAAGTTCTCACATTGACCTAGTTTTCCCTTGTGTGTGACATGCCCATATTTGGATATTTTCCTATTCCTGTTCCGATTGTGTTTGATTTATCTCAGGTGTGTCTCATTAATTCCCTCGTTTAGTTCAGTATTTAATGTTTGTCCTGCCCCTTGTTTCCTGTCCAGTGCTAAACGTCTTCCTGTCCATTTACGATGCTACGTGTGTGTTTCTGCCTGCCCTGTCTTACCCTTCCAAGGATTAATAAAGACTGTTATTCATATATTTTCCATCATCTCCACATTCCTTTGTTCCTCACAGTATTAAACCCTGACAGAACACTGGAACTACTTACAGTATTACTGCATGTTCTCTACGTTTTGTCCAGTGTTTTTTGTTTCCATTGTTCCACATGGATTCCCATCGCCCACCCTGAATACCGTCTTCTCTTGCTGGAGCAGGGGGAGTGATCGCTCAAGGGCAATACCAAACTGTTCCTGGTCCTCATGAGTCTCACCAGCTACCTGGGCAACATGCTCTGTCTCTCCACTATGCCAGTTTGAACACCGTGTGGAGAGCTCCATCATCTGATGACAGTCCTCAAGTGAATTTCACCACCTTTGTGGAATGGACAAAATGGATCTCCATTCCCCTTCTGTTCCCAGGAGAATCTTGCCAGTTAATTTTGGGTCTGGGACTGTACAAGCCCTGAAAACCTGATGGCTCACAAATGCCCACCTACCCACCCGCTCCGGCCTCCTCCACCGCTGTTGTCTGGCAGCCTCTCTGCTTGCTCTCAGCCCACAATCATTACAGTGCGAGCTCCGTGGATCTGCCATCCTTCATCGTCACCATTGCTGGAGAATTCCTGGCCTCTCCGCCTCCAGCTTCTGAGTCCTGGACTCCACCTCGGCCCGTCAACCCAGTGGCTCCACCATGGCACTTAGCTCCATTCTGTCCACCGTGGCTCGTCTGTCCACTGGTTCTGCCGGGCTCCGGCGTCCCTCTGGATTTTTGATTTGTCATCGACCATCCGTCGCCTTGGGACTCCACTCATCTGGTTTCGCCCTTGTCCCTTCATCCCTATGGTTCTGTCAGGCTCCTCCATCCCTTCGGCTCCATCTGGGTCCTCTGTCAGTCCAGCTCCACCGGTGCTCTCTGGATCCCCGCCTCCACCTCAAGCCTGAGCCATCTGCTCCACCTTAGACCTACTGATCCTGCCCAATGCCCTGGATCATTGGTTCTCCATCTCTGCCTTCCTCCTCCATGGCTCCTCCCTCTGTCGGCTCCACTGTGGGTTGCCGTCATAGCTGTGGCCTGGTTCTGGCTTGGCTCCTCCTGCTTCAAGTTACCCCTGTTATCTCCATGGCTTCTCCCTCCATCTGATCTGCACTGGTTCCCCCTGTTTCCTCCTTGGCTCCTCCCTCCATTGTCATCTCCATGGACTCTGTCTGTTGGCCCCCTCCCGGGAGTCTGTCGTCTTCCTGAGCCTCCTCCCAAGTTCACAAGATTCCTTTAACAGGTTTTTTTTTTTTTTTTTTTTTTTACAAATCTTTGCAAAAATGCCTTTCCTAATAGCGTGCTAGTCCCAATTTGCATTACTGAACAATTGGGGGGTGGCCCGATTTTTCTGTTTTTCTATTGTGTTTTCTCAATATGATTATTTAACTGCTTCCGATTGATATTTACGACTACCATAGCTTAAACTTGTGTATGGTCTCCCATGGTTTTTAAATCGGTTAAGATTTGAAATTTGTCTAGTGTGCAGCCAGCTTAATTACCCCTTGGCAACTGTAAGTTGTCAGGACCACTCTTTCTGAAAAAGATTACTGTAGAGATCCTGAACTGTATATTTGGTGGCAGGTTATCCACAAGCAAAACCCGTTCAGGGTTTGAACCACCACCAAACTATCAAACAAGTTTAGGCAACTAGCCCATGAACCCGTAAATGTAGAGTATGATCATGGGTTGATGTTGATCTGCAGGCGAGGCGTGCTGCATCTTCATGAGAGCTCCGGCATCGATGACCTGGGTCTGCCGCGCTGGCAGCTCACCTCCTGTCTGGCCGTGGTCATCGTGGTGCTCTACTTCAGCCTGTGGAAGGGAGTCAAGACCTCAGGGAAGGTTTGAGATCTTACATAAACCTCCGGTGGTTTGATGGTCTTCTACTTTCTCCAGACTGGTGCTTAGGGCGGAAGCGCACAAACCAGACTGGCCAGACCAGAAGACCAGCAAACATCTATCAATCAATGTTTCTGATAGACTAGATGTGCTTTCAAATTTTCACAACACCATCTTCTCCAACCTACTTTACAGCTGTCATGCAGTTCTGTTCTTGGAATATAAGTTAATGTGTAGTTGTTTGGTAGTTTAAGCATCGTATAAATGTGAAGTATTTATGTTGTATGGTGACATTCATGCCGTGTGTGTGTGTGTGTATATGTGTGTGTGTGTGCAGGTGGTGTGGATCACAGCCACTATGCCCTATGTCGTCCTCACTGTCCTGCTGCTGCGCGGCGTCACACTGCCTGGAGCCATCGATGGCATTAAAGCCTACCTGAGCGTGGACTTCCTGCGCCTGTGTGATGCTCAGGTACACACACACACTGGTTTTTATGGTTTACAGAGACATTCCACAGGCATAATGGTTTTAACTGTACAATCATGTTTTCTATAACCCTACACCCTACTGTATTTTTTTTTTGTCAAACAAATGCAGTCATCTTTCAAAAACATAAAAAAATAAAATCCTGATCCCAAAGTTCTAAACAGTAGTGTATCTCATTTTATATAGACTTTATATAGAAAGATAATAATAGTAATCGTGTTGAAGCCTGTGCAATATTTTGGGAATAAAACAATATTTAATATCCAATAACTGATATTTGGATCATTTTAGCTTTGAAATGTCCCACAGCTTTTGGGAGGTTTTATCAGAGCAATACACTTCTGGACTCTCTCTCTCTCTCTCTCTCTCTCTCTCTTCTCTTTCACACACACACACACACACACACACACGCCTATCTACTGAGATGTGTAACGTTCTCCTTTAAACGCACATGCAGTATAATTGTATTAAAGAGCAGCAGAAGGTTTATCGCTCTTTGAGAGCCTGTGACATTTGTATTATAATTTTGGTCGGTCAAGTCTCACAGATTTAGACTTGTGTGTGTGTGTGTGTGTGTGTGTATTTATGAATCAATCTCATGTCCTTGTAGCGCAGCGGCAGGTGAAGTTACTATCAGGCTTAAGTAAGTTTTTCCACGATCTGCGATTCTTTCCCGGAGCACCACTTGGCAAAGAGACCTCAAAGCGGCAATTTCAGAATTAGATTAGACACATGTGTGCAGCAGCAATTTGCAAAATTACCCTGTATTCACAAGTGTCTTTCATCTTTCTGCTGAATGAGTTTCCTGCAATTATCTCTAATGATAGCTGTTGTGCGGCCCCTTTGTGCGGGCCGTTTGTGTCGCAGGTCTGGATCGAGGCCGCCACACAGATCTGCTTTTCTCTGGGAGTGGGGTTTGGTGTGCTAATCGCCTTCTCCAGCTACAACAAATTCAGCAACAACTGCTACAGGTGAGCAGAGAGTTGTGCAGTGCAGAGCAGAGACAACGCAAACACAGTTTCACAAACGTCACAGCTGAATTCACATGATGCTTGTTTGAAGTGAGTGCTGTTGTGTTACAGAGACGCCATCATCACCAGCTCCATCAACTCTCTGACCAGCTTCTTCTCTGGCTTCGTCATATTCTCCTTCTTGGGTTACATGTCGCACAAACACAACGTGGCTCTAGATAAAGTCGCCACAGATGGTGAGTAAGTTTCTGTTGTGTGCCTGTCATTTGACTGAAGACGTGCAGCTCACAATAACATTTATAGACCATTTATTAATATTCATATTATTATGTACTAACACATTTGAACTTTCAATTAACATTAACTAATGCATTATAAACAAACATGAATTAACAATGATCAGTAATATTAAAGTTTATGATAACATATTAACAAATGTTACTATTTTGTAAAGTGTTGCCATAATATGAACATGAACTACAGTACTTTGGGAAAATGAAGTGTCGTTGTTGCACAATAATTAACAACCCCTGTACAAGTGTTATACAGCATTTAAATAATTTACATTCAAATATATATATACTATTAGAATTATTTAATTTTTATTCATATCAATTTAAAATACATTCTAAACTATATAAGTAAAACTACATTCTAATAATATGAATTGGCTTTAGAGCTTAAATGTGCTTGATGTGGTCTGTAAATGTGAAGTCCTGATTGTGATTGCTGTTCACCGTGACAGACTCTTATAAACAGCAGCGTCTGGAGACAAAAGAGCAAAAGTGAAGAGCAAAATCAATAATGCGTGAGAGGCAGAATGTCAGTGGAACAGAAACATGTTGATTTGTCTGATTCTAAGCAACGTTTCTGTTTCTGTTGGACTGATTTGTATTTTCCGTCAAAAATGCATGACTAATTTATGTTTTCTTATGATCTTTAAAACCGTTTGATCTGCTGAGTTGTGCCCAAATGCTTGGAATTAATTTTATAGATAAATATCCATTCGAAAGAAAGAAGTCTCTTCTATACAGTTGATTAAACATACAGTAGGCCTAAAAATTGCAATGTTAAGAAATATTTTTTAAATTATATTTAAAATGTTTTCTGTGTGAATCTCTGTTAGAGTGTAATGTATTCCTGTGATGTGCAGCTGTATTTTCAGCATCATTACTCCAGTCTTCAGAATAATATGATGATTTACTGCTCAAGAAACATTTCTGATTATTCAGTGTTGAACACAGTTGTGCTGCACAATATTTTTCTGGAAACTGTAATATACGAATAGAAAGTTCAGAAGAACAGCATTTATTTGAAACAGAAATCACATTATAAATGTCTTCACTCACTAATGATCAAATTTAATGCATCCTTGATAAATAAAAGTATATATTTCTTAACACACACACAACTTTCTAATCCTAATGGTTTGAAATATAGCATAAATTATCTGCATATGTACATATTTTCAAAAAAAATAATAATCGTAATAATAATAAAAAAAAAATATATATATATATATCCATATATATATATATATATATATATATATATATATATATATATATATATATATATATATATATATATATATATATAATGTATAAGATAATTCAGATAATGAAGGAAAATGTTTATTTCACCACCTGATGGAGTTTGTAATTCCACTTGTTTTATCGCATCACTTCACTATTAAACTAACATGTGGAAAATAGTAGCAATAAAGTAATAATAGATGTATAGTCAGGTGTTGTGTAAAGGAAAATGTAATATGTATGTTTTTGGTGATGGCTTATAAAAATATAAAGTGTGCTGTTATAAATTGAATTGATATGATTGTGATACTCTAATCAATTCTAGATTAATACAGCATCCTTTTACTGCAGTGTATGTGGAGGTGTTGAGTCTTTGTTGTTTGCGTCTCACCAGGTCCCGGTCTGGTGTTCATTATTTATCCAGAAGCCATTGCTACACTGCCGGGTTCATCAGTGTGGGCTGTGATCTTCTTCATCATGCTGCTGACTCTGGGAATCGACAGCGCTGTGAGTCTCAGCATCTTCTCTGATCTGATCTCCAACACAAAAGTTTGTCAGTACAGTATTAACACTCAAAATACTATACATTCAAAAACCTTTCGACTACTTTCACGTTCTGGGTCAATCTGGACCTGAAGAATTGATACATAAAACAGTCATAACTTCATATTTTCCAACTAAAACCATATCATATCTGATCGGCAACTTCTCAATAATGATAAAATATAAAAAATAAAATATGAAATTATTGATTTTTATAAGCTCATACAAAGAATTTGGTTCCAAAACACGATATTTTGTTGTTGTTGTTGTTTTTTTTTGTTTTTTTTTATGTTTTCGCCAAAATCAGTGTGGTTTCTGGTCTGTTTTAAAAAGTACATTTTACATTTTACGCAAAATGTGATATATACAGAGTTATTAGGTCATGTTTTCTCCCTTTTTTCCCCAAACGCGACAAGCATCAGTCCTGCTTTTTTTTTTCAACCAATCAAAGTGCACCATTCCATGCACCATGAATACACTCCGCATCTTAGTTTTACTCATCTACTTTATACTTTGTGATCAACATACATGGGCTGCACGATAAAAAGAATTAAGCCTTTATAGAAGTAACAGAGCTTAGTCTTGGTAAAGAAAACACATTATTATGCAAATTAATAAAAATGGATGCATTCCATTTTTATTAATCACTTTGGAATACATATAATTTAATTAAATTCTTTGAATTTATAACACAAGATTGGTCAAAAACCAACATAGACTGAAAAACAAATGTATAAATGAATATATATATATATATATATATATATATATATAAATAAAATAATAAATAAAAATAGAAAAGCAGCACCTGTGGTTGTCAGAATAGCAACATTTTAAGTTTTATGGATTTGACTTACATCTAAATACGGTAATTTCATTAACTGATGTTATGTTAATATTCAAACCTATTTAAGTAGTGAAATCTGTTGTGTATCTCTGTAATACACTGATAACCACCAACAGCAGACGCTGATGAGAGTCACATGACGAACCAAAGCCTATTACAAGGTGCACACAAACACTAATCACCATCATGCTAACCCACATGAAACTGAAATAATACATTCATCTAACAACATTAGATATACAACCCTAATATACATGACTCAGTTATTTTTGAATAAGAAAATAAAAAAAAAGTAAAATATAACCCAGGGAATTCTGGGAAGGCCAATTTATGGTTATGCACGGTAAATTATACTTTCTTTTTCACTTCCAAAAACTGTATACTGCTGTAAAATTACATGCAATGTCCAATACAATTTTTCACCGTATATAGTAGGGGAGCTTAGCATTAATCAATTAACAGGTTTTTTATATAGCGTTGTACAGTCTTTTACCTTTAAAATTATGGTCATTTTTTACATATTTATTTCTAACAAAACAACATCAACACAACATTGATATTACTCTAAAAAGATTTCAAGCAAAATAAAGTAATTTTACTTGTTTTTTAATTTGCTTTTACTTGCAGATGAAAAACTGCGATCAGTTTTTCATGCTGCAGTGGTTTGTCAATAGGTGAAGTATTCATGTTTATCAACAAAATTCAGCCCAAAAGTGTGTGAAACATGGGCAAATGTTTTTATTTTTATTTATTTATTTTTTTTGATGGTGCCTAATGGTACTCCATACATTTGGGGTCCAACATTACTTGAACACAAAATATTGTTAATTCATTCATACAGTCATTCAAATTCTCATATCTCCTAAAAATAAGTTATTCTGTTCAAAGGGTTGTTCCATTGCTAATCTTTTTTTTAATATTTATTTTCTATGTCTGTATCTATTCCGGGTCAAAATGGACCCGTGTGGGTCAGGGTCAGTGCTGTAAATGAAGACCGCAGGCTCAGTCCTGATGAACGCCAGCGCTGTAACTGCATCTGAACGCTGTTTTTCAGATGGGAGGGATGGAGTCTGTGATCACGGGACTTATCGACGAATTCAAGTTCCTGCACAAACATCGAGAGCTCTTCACACTCTTCATCGTGGTCTCCACGTTCCTCATCTCTCTCAGCTGTGTCACAAACGTACGTGAGAATGAGTTTTCTGTCTGATTATGAGGAGCGTCTGGCGTGGAGTCTTGATCTGGTCTCGTCCCTCGGTCTCTCTGCAGGGGGGCATCTACGTCTTCACGCTGTTGGACCACTTTGCTGCCGGGACATCGATTCTGTTTGGAGTGCTGATTGAGGCCATCGGCATCGCCTGGTTCTACGGTGAGACGTGTGCTGCTCCTGCATGTGTGGTGAAGCTGATGTGGCATTAGGGGCTGATGGTCTATCAGACGGCTGTGCTCCGGGGCCGCTGGCGCTCATTAGGACCCCAGAGCTCAGATATCAGCCGAGGAACGCTCTTCATACAAACACCTATCAGACATTCGATTCTAACTGCAGATTGACAGTTTGATCTAGTTTTGATCTAACAAGAAAATGTTTCTTATTTTCATTGTTTAATTTGATGTGTTGAAATAACTAAATCTGAAAATAAAAATAATAGTAATAATAATAGTAATAATAATTATAAAACAAAACTATATAACTAAAAAGACTAGTAAAAACAACAAAACATATTTACATATTTAAAAAAAAAAATGATCTGAAAAGTTTTAAAACAAAACAGATGAAAAAAGTGATCAGTTTTTCATGCAATGGTTCATCATCGGGTGTTAATCCAGCCCAAAAGTGTGTGAGACAAGGGGTAAAGGCAAAATATATTTGACAAAAGTTTGTGCTGTCAAACGATTAATCGTGATTAATCGCATCCAAAATAAAAGTATGTGTTTAAATAACATATGTGTGTATACTGTGTATATGTATGATGTTTATTCTCCTCAAATGTCTCCATGTAATCCAAGCACTGACTTTCTCCTGGAAAAGCCATTTCTTTGCCTTCGGTGATCTGGCATGCGGTCGCAGGGATGTGATCTTTGCAAACAGACCCGAGGCAGCGAGCGGTTCCTGAAGACCTGATCTTCAGCGTGACTCAGTGAGCTCAGGACCATCAGAGCGTTTGACCTGTGCGGGTCACAGGCTGCCAGACACACGGGCCCCGGGCCCCGCTGGCCTTTCTGGAGGCTGCTTTACCTGCACCTTTGTCCCTGAGCTCTGCTCTCGCTGTCTCCTGCGATCAGACGTCAAGTCTCGATCAAACCCTGCAGCCACAGACTCACGGAGATCTGCTCTACAGGGCGTTTGCTTCCAAAGATTCTGTCGTTTTCATCAAAACTCAAAGTGATAGTGTTTCCTGTGGAGCGTGGCTTAATGCTGTCACTTTGTCAGTATTGCCATATTCACATGTTAAAATATGCTGTTTGTTCAAGAGCGTTTAAGGGGAAGGGACTGTGATCTTTATTATGTTTATTAGTGGCTTCTACAAATCTACATGCCAGCTGTGATATACCATGATAAATATTTGTACTGGCCACTATAGTTCAAAAATTATATATATATATATATATATATATATATATATATATATATATATATATATATATATATATATATATCCTATTTATCAAGGATGCATTGAATTTATAAAAAAGTGACAATTCTAATGTTCCAAAAAGATTTATATTTCAACCAGGTTTCTATTCATCTATGAAAAATAAAATATTCCACAAAAAAAGAAAAAAAATTAATAAATTGTGATGCACAACTGTGTTCAACGTTGATAATAATCAGAAATGATTCTTGAGCAGCAAATCTGATATGATACGTAGAAGATGTCTTCAAACTATTTATAATTCAGACCAGCCGCAATAACATCTTTGATTTTTGTGATATCGATTGACCAACAACATCAGTAGAAATCATTCAGAGTTTGGATTGAATGGCATGAACACTGTAATGTTGTTGGTGTTCAGGTGTGGATCGCTTCAGTGATGATATCGAGGAGATGATCGGACAGAGACCTGGACTCTACTGGAGACTGTGCTGGAAGTTTGTCAGTCCGTGTTTCCTCCTGGTGCGTTCACAGTCTCTCTGTCCAGCACAACACAAGTACAGTATCATCAAACCTCTTCAGACACCACTAACCGTGCCTGTTTTCTCTCCCCTGCACTCAGTTCATGGTAGTTGTGAGTTTTGCGACGTTCAATCCTCCCAAGTACGGCTCGTATTATTTCCCCACGTGGGCGACGATGCTGGGCTGGTGTCTGTCCATCTCCTCCATGATCATGGTGCCGCTCTACGCCCTCTACAAGTTCTGCTCTCTGCCCGGAAGCTTCTGTGACGTGAGGATTTCATATTCATCAATACACAAAACACTTTATCAAGCTGAATCAAGACACATTAACTTCTATAGGGCTTTATACAAACACTGTTGTGAAGCAGCTTCGCAGTGATAAAGTAGAATAAGGAATACTTAATTAATTATGATACAAATTCAGTAAATTTTAATCAGACTCAGATCAATCGATGGTTGTTTCTGTGACTCTGTGTGACTGTGCTGCTGGATTATTTCGGTAGAAACTGGCGTACGCCATCACTCCTGAGACTGAACATCACCTGGTGGAGCGTGGAGAGGTGCGGCAGTTCACGGTAAGATCATGGCTGCTTTCATGTGTTCGGATGAACAAGGAAGATTACATAAATTTCATGGGTGAACTTTCAATTATGCTAAATCTGACATTTTACTGCACCGTTATCCCAGTCCATCTCCGGCGCAGATATGGTGTGATCGTTCTGGACTCACTAGTGTTGAATCTTCAGTGATTTCTGATCTGATCTGGCTTGTGTTGTGAAGAGCGCTGTATGAATATGACTTGTTTCTCACAGCTTCAACACTGGCTGGTGGTTTGAGGTGGTGATGAAGATGATGATGATGATGGCACACGAGGACTCGCTTCACGAGGGAAACGCTGACAGAAGCGTATTACTAGTTGTTTCTTTCTTGCATAATCAGACATGTGGCTGTTTCGTGACTTGGATCACAGTGTGTCAGTATCAGTTTTACTCTCTCCCTATATGATGACTGTTATGATGCCTGATGTTGTCCCCACTGACTGTTTATTATATAGCTTTTGTTTGTGGTCAGGGTTCAACTGAGCCTTATTGAAAAATGTGTTTGACGTGTCAAAAACTGTACAAAATACATCTTTAGCAACACTGACGTTTAGAGACGTGTAAATAGTGCTATTGCAAAAAAAAAAAAAAGTAAATAAATTAACTCTATACTCACTGTGTCTGAGAAGTGCAAATGCATTTACGACTGAACAAGTTCAGTTGACCACAACAAAACTCGTTCATTTTCATGCTTGCTTTCAGTGTGGATCATATGCTGCATTAGAGCAGAAGACATTAGGTCAGCGGAAGGTCAAAGCACTGGTCACTGTAGGAAACAGCATGCAGTGATTATACCGTTTCAGACTTCTACAGGACAGATTTACTCCATGCAGTGGTTCACCTTCCAAACCAATAAAACACAGCAGCTTTTAGAGGATTTCTGTCGCACTGAATGTTGTCATCTACAGCTGTATTATGGGACTATCAGACTTTTATTTACATGAAAGTTTATTACAAATATTTAAAGTCTTTACATTTAATGATTTCAGTGCCTGCTGAAATTTGTCAACTACTGAAATGTCAATAAAAAGTGTTTATGAAAAAAAAAGATTTTGATTTATTATTTTTCTGACACTAATGCACGATGCATGTTGTTTGGGTCAATATTCATGGAAGAGAAGAGCTGATTTTAATGGTGTGGTCATATTAAAATATCTCAAAACAAGAGACAATGATAGGGATAAAAGCAGTGTCCAGTTTCTACTCAAACTAATTCAGTTTAGGATATTTTATTCTACTGAATAACAGTCCATATACTGTCTACACTGTACTATAAGTTCATATTGTGTGAGTCAGAAACTATAAGCAAATCTTAAATATTTTTGTAGATGAACTGTGCATGAATGTGTCACTGCTCGGGTTAGGGTTAGGGTTCTTCATTTATTAACATTTATTAACAGTGCCAATTAGTTCATCATGAAATTATATATGTAAAAAATAAATAAATAAAAAACTGCTGTGAATGTGCTCACACTCAAGTCATCTGAGATCAGGATGAGTTTGTGTCTTCATCAGGTTTGTAGAAATGTAGCACTGCATCAGTGACTCATCAATAGATGCTCTGCAGTGAATGGGTGCCGTCAGAATGAGAGTCTGATAAAAACATCACAATAATCCACATCACTCCAGTCCATCAGTGAACATCTGGAGAAGACAAAAGATGAAACACATCCAGCATTAAGATAATTTATAATCTATAATAACCCTTCCTCCAGTGAATAAGTGCATCTCCTGTTGTTTCTCACATATTAGTTTAGAGCTGTTTAAACGCTGCTTGATTTCTTTCCTGGTTCAGATCAGAAAAGGGCAATTATGAAGCATGTCTGTAAAAAAGAGTTGAATTTGTAGCTTTAGCGGAAGTTGTTTTACCCCCCGCGTCTCATGTTTATAACAGTGATCTTGAGGGGTAGACTTGTTTAAAGTTGTGCAATCATCAGGTTTTAGCCAGGTTTCTGTCAAACAGAGCACATCTAGTTTATAATCAGTGATCACATCATTTACAAAAAGCACTTTCATAGAAAGAGATCTAATATGCATCTTATGTCTGTTTGTTATTTGTTGAACATCAATGGGATTTTTACCCTGTCCTCACATGGAAACTAAACCAGTCCTTTCAGCAATTCACTCAAACACACCTGCATCTGATTACAAACATGACCACTTAAACATTCATGCATTTAATTCACTTGATATGTTTCAAATTATTATGCTGATATAATAAACAAAACCTCATAATATAAGAAAGAAAAAAGAAAAAAAAGATAGGACCATTTTCATTATCATTTCCCTTAATATGTTTTTCTTTATTTCATTTATAATTATTAAACTCATAATCTTTAAAGATGTAAACCATAGTTGGCCACTAATCACTTATTTCACCAAACTTTTATCACAAAGTTATTCTGAAGCAGATATAGGGGTGGGTTCTAAATGATTTTAACAAATTATTTTTTGTTATTTCCAATTTGTGGACATTTTGTAATCTACAAAAAAAAAAAGAAAGAATTGAAGCGTGTGAATGCTGTTCACTGTGCTAACAGTGAGACGGTCTAGAACAGATTCATTTAGACACATGCAGGTGCTTTAGTGAATGAGACACATATTTGAGTGTCTCTATACTGTTAAACTACTGTAGAATAAAAACGAGCTGTTGCACACACATTAATGAGTCCATACACTTATCGTTGATAAACACTGCCAGTTTCCATTTTTCTGGCTGGCATATTTTCTGGGATGTTTTGGCGGTCAATAAACCATCAGACGGAAAGGTTGTATTATTACATAACAAATCATCCAGCACTTAATAAAGGAAAAGCAGAGGCCTCGTGATCTTTCTGGAGATGACCGCTGTGTTCCTGAATGCTGCTTGTTGATTATGTGCGAGGGCCTCGATCTGAGGAAGATTTCCCAGCACAGACACACACCTGAGGACAGATGGGTAAATCAGATCGCTTCAGAGCTGTCCGACAGCCACAGCTTCATATTAGGCAAATAAATGAGCTGATGTAGACGTGCAAATGACACACTAACCCTCATTGATTGAAGCTGATCAGCAGCTGCGGACGCTTAGCAGACAAATTGGCATAAATGTGTCCATCTGGAGCACATCATCACCAGAACATGACACCTGCTGCGCTCAGAACAGTACGGCTTTACTTTAGTCATTAAACACATTAGCATTGAGCTTTGGTCAGTGAGGGGCTGACAGTTTGATAATTTTCATATTTTCAACATCTTTTGAAATGCCACGACTCAAGATTTTGTTTTGTTTTTATACATATATATCACAGATAGTTTCAAAAATCAAATGTGTACAGTACCTATGCAAACAATAGTGTGATAAAAGACAAGTAACTGAACTTAGTTACATGATAAATTGCTATGATAATTTTGTGCAGTATGTTGAGACCTGAATGACCGTCTTACTCTGGGAAACATGATCTGTGCAAGATCTGTGAAATAGTTTTAGTTCCATCTGAACAGATGTTCTTCTTCGGTGGTGAATCCAGCAAGCGATGTAAAGGCAGATCTGCAGAAGGTTTGTGTTAGAGATGATTGTGAGCTGTGTTGTATGTCGTGTGCTGACAGTGTCGCTGGGATAGAGTCGTCTCAGTCCTCGTGTTGTCAAAGAGCTCCAATTATCAAGCACTTTGGGCTGCACAAGGACACAGTGTAAACGCAGCCATCACTACAGCCAATAAACAACAGCAATTACCCGTAATTTCATGTCATGCTGCAACGGTTGAATCTAAAAGCATATTTGCAAAGGACAAAAACAAGAGCAAAGCCCCTGCATCTGTTCCTCTCTCTCATAAACACACACAGCTTCACATTAGCACATATTACACTTAAATGGCAAACTGACCGCATATCACATGTTGCTGTTACCTTTTTCCTCTCATTTGATGCTTTTGAATACTCACATTAAAAAAACTCAGCGTTAAGTATTTGAGCCTGATCTGAAGCGTCTGAGCAGCACATTCAGACCAGACTGATTCATGAATCTGTGCTCATATAAAGATTCAAAACTGGACTGGACCGAAGACCACATTCAGATGACAAGGTGCTCTTCACATATACAGGTTTCTTTATAGACAGAGGTTGGAAATCTGTCATTGGAAATGCAGAACACAAAAGAAGATATTTCAAAGTATCTTCATTTCAGTTCCACAAAATAAACAAAGTCTTTGGAAAGACACGAGGTTGAGTAAATGATGACAGAATGATAAAGAATGCCTCTACTCTCTAATATTCATCTGCACAAAGTATCCAAACAAACACACATGAGTGAACTATTAATCAGTTTAACATGCCTTCAGTTATGTCATGCTCAAATAAATCAGTTTCCTCACACAGAGTTGCTCTATTCCTCAGTTTGACAGAGGGCGCCACCTTGTGCTCAGTGATGATACTGCGGTGCTTTCTTCACTCAAGTTTTGAATTACAGTGTTCTAAAAATCAGCATCAAGACAGTATGAAGACAATGATTCTAAAAATCTGAAACATGTTATTAAATATTTCTGTATGATTGCAGAAAATAAGCCGATATGTGAAGCTGTATGTTTAGCAAGCACAGTTGCAGTCTCAAGGGAAGACAGTAGAGCGTAGTGAGCACTAGAGAGGGGTCTATATTCCCCTACAGACCTGTTAGCAAGCATCATTTATCTTTGTGCAGCACTGACTGGAGTCCCAGCTGATCCACTGAATAAAATGAGTTACATTCCCTGTGTTCATGGATCAGAGGAAAGCTGTGGTCAAAAACAAAGAGCACCAAAATGAGGCACTTTTCTTACAAGAACCATTAAAACCATGTTGTTGATTGCTTCCTTGTTTTCAAACGTTTGCATCTGAAGTCACTGAACTCTCAGTCATTGTTGTTTCTGACAGTCAAGCTAAAAGTGTGTGCATGGTGTTTTTCTTTCTGGCCAAGAGCACGAGACATGAAGGATCTTCAAACTAAGGTTTGCTTGTTTTGGTGCAGTTTGATCATTTCATGCTTTCAGCACAGCTATACTGAACTCATCTCCTGCACTGTCATGAATCAATATCACTGTACTTTACACCTGTCAGACCTGAACCCACAGTCTCTGTGATGTAAGCATTGTGTCTAACCACATCCTTAGATTAATCAAAAGTGATTAGATGATTTTTGTGAAATTCTGTGCAGTCCGGATCCAAATAGCACCTAAAATGTAATCCTCTTTAATGTGACTTTAATTTGTATTTACATGTGTACATGTAAAGAATACAAATGTTGTATTTAACAGGGAAATGGCTAGTGTGCTTTAAAGAAGGGAAAAATAAAGAAGGGTCTCAAGAAAATAAAAATGTGCCAGTGACTTGCTGGCGTGCATGAGTCCCAGTCATGTACTGAACATATCTTGCTTGGTCTCAAGCCATCTTCATTCTCTTCCTCCACCTCTTCGTCTTCCTCCCTGATGTCCAAGGGTACTCTTGCCCACACTGCAGTGTTGTGCTCCATAGCTGTTACAGTTATTACAGCACAGCACTTTAGTGTCACAAAGAGAAGACCACCACTGGACTTGTGAATAGCCGAATGCATAGCTTCCACCTCCCTGGGATCTATTCCACTAATTGCAGAAGGCAATTGCATTAATTACCTCTTTCCTTATTTATTTTCTTTTTTCTCTTGCAAGGTATATTAATAGCCAAAGGTGGTGGTTTTATAAATTTATGCTGATAAATCACATGCCCAATAAACATTTGTTCTGCACCTATTAGAATGTAAATGTTACATAATAGATAGGCCCTAATAATATACATTTAATTGTAAATAGCCACATTGTCACCTGAGACGAACCCCGTGATTCCCTCTGCTGGCCAGCGGAGGGCACCCTCACCTGAATACTGACACACACGCATCCATTCATTCACTTACACTGACGACACTACATTTCCCACAAGCCCCGTCCTTGGACTCTGATCACCTGCACAGGTGAACGTCATCAGACTGTGTATTTAAGCTGGACTTCCACCACAGTTCAGACGCGAAGTCTTGATTTGCTGTGTCTGTCATTTCTGAGCGTTATTACCCGTGTTTGATTTCCTGTTACCGATTCTGCCTGTTATCTCTGCGTACCTCTGCTTCCTGCCTACCAAACCCTTGCTTGTTACTGGATTACTGATTCTCTGTTCTGCCCACGCTGTTGATATTGCTGGTTCCGACCATTGCCTGTACGACTACGAGCCTTACACACATACACCCTCAATAAAACATATAGGGCTTGCATGCTTATTTTTGAAAAGTACGACAAGTAGCCTTTTAAATTTGAAACGCTTATAATAAGAAAACTCCTGCTGTTGTATTTCATGAGTTGATTAACACACTGATTTGAGTTTATGGTTTGTTCCCCAGGATCTGCAAAAGACATTACAAATCTTGTCTCCTCCAGTGCCATTCTCCTCTCTTCTCCTTCTTGAGTTCAGTGAGTTGCTTCTGGAAGTTGTTGTCCATCTCATTGTCTAATGTCTTTTATATGTCTGCTATATCCCAACGATAGAGCACACCACCTGTTTTATTAATTATTGTTCTCTGCAGTGCCCTTTTTCTTTTAGCAGGGGTTGAGTAGTCCCACCACGTCTTAATTACCTTCTTTGATCTTTTAATGCCTCTTGTTGCAATCAGTTTTGTAGCAATATTGTATTATTTGTATGACTGCCCTTAGCAAAAAGTAGTATACTTCAAGTTTATTTTATTAAGTTTACTTAAGTAAAGTTCAAGTATACTTTTATGTATACTTTATGTAGCAAGTATACAAAGTGTTCGAGTAGTATACTTGTAAGTGTACTGTTTCAATACTCCTTGGGACTAAATCGGCCCACTTTCTAGTATATAAAATATACTTTTAAATATACTTTTTAGGGGGGGGGGGGGGGTGAAATGCTATTTCATGCATACTGAGTTTTTTTACACTGTTAAAGAGTTGGATTCCCATGCTAAACATGGACAAAGTTTCAAAAATTAAGTTGTACGTTTGAAGGAGTATTTCTGTTCCAAAAATACTCCTTCCGGTTTGTCACAAGTTTGGGAAAGTTTTTTCGAGTATGGCTCTGTGTGACGTTAGATGGAGCGGAATTTCCTTATATGTGTCCTGACGCACTTCTGCCGGAAGAGCGCGCTCCCGTATAGCAGAGCACTGAGAGCACAACAGACTTCACTGATCAGAGCGAGAGCGTCGCCAAATGTCACAAAAGAAGTGTGTTTTTGGTTGCCAGGGCAAGACAACCCTGCACAGATTACCAAAAGAGAAACAGCATTAAGGGACCAGTGGATGGAGTTTATTTTTACAGAGCATCAACGGAGTTGTGCAAGTGTTTGTGTTTGTTCCCTGCATTTCGAAGATGCTTGTTTTACAAACAAGGTCCAGTTTGATGCCGGATTTGCACATCATTTATTTCTTAAGGATAATGCAGTCCCAACGAAGAAGGGTCATGATCGTGTGTTGGAGCCGCAGGCGGTGAGTAAAACTGCTTCAAATATCTCTGTGTTGTTAACTTAGCTATCGGCGCGTAAGCACATCAAGTAAACAACATGCGATGTTGTCATCAAACTGCACTTTCCACATGTACAGCTTAAAAAAATAAATAAAAAGATGACAAAGTGGAACTTTTCCAAAACCGCTAAGCAAATATATACAGTTTCAGCACGTTACATACCACATAGAGACTGATTGCTGATGCTGATGCCCCCCCCCCAAAAAAAAAAACATAAAAAAATGGTGAAATGCATGGCAGTAAACATATCACCAGCTTCACTTATTACTAACCAGTTTGACTTTATTTCTGTCAGACGTCTACAGAAGTTATTTTTGAGAATAAACAGAGGTTTAGATGTTGATGTTTTATTTGAAAATGTTTGGTCACCGTTATTGGGATCAGTGTTTGCTAAAAAAAATTATCATCATTGACCCAATGTGGTTATTTATTATAAATGAACAATATTCAAGAGACAATACTTTCTTCCCTCAGATCAGACATTCTGAATTTTTATTTTTAAATGCATTTTGGGAGAAAAAGCTTTCAAGACACATAGACATCAACAATCAGTATATGAATCTCAACAATAGGTTAAGTTTTTTGAGCTCATGTTTGTTAAAAGATTTTAACTGATTGTTATAATACCGCTGGATCTCATGTGGCAGAAACACAGGGTTTATAATATGAATGTACTAATGAAACAACATAATTGTTAGATTAAAAAACATCAGCGAATCAGGTTATTTCATGATGATTATAAAACCATTAACAGGTAACAGCCATCACTTGATCTCATATCACTGTAGCTTTCTTTGATGCTGCAAATTTGCTCGACAAACAAACTGTCACAGCAGCCACAATAGCCAAAACATATAATAAGTGTTAAGAGCTCAACTAATGGAAGCACTAATCACTGTTATGGTGTTTAACTGTTATTCTGTTATGGAAATTAAACACACATTAGAGTAAAACCCCTGTTAATTTTCAATAAGAGCTTTTATAGACGTCTGACAGAAATAAAGTCAGTCTGGTTAGTAATACGTGAAGCTGGTAATGCTGTTTGTGGAGTTGTTTAATCCTCCTCTGCTGAGATCTTAAGATATTTAATGTGCTGCCATGCATATCACCCATTGTTGCAGTGTGGTGCTTATTCCAACCAAAATTCAACGTCTGTCTGATGTCACAGTCTGACGTCAAACAAAGTTGGGTTTAGACGTAAACCCGACTCTAGTTTTCAACCAAAATATGACGTCTGACTGGCGTTGGATTAGTTGGAGTCCAACGTCTTCCTGACGCCACATTGATGTACTGTGCCTGCTGGGTGGTGTTTCTTTTTTTTCTTCACTTCTTGAACATTTTATACAGAAGATGCATACTAGCACCCTCTACCATAAAACAATGAAAACACAGATTCTAGGAGTATAGATCAAATATATTTAGACTTTTTGTAAGTATAAGTCAAGTATACTTAAATGTAATTTTAAGTATATTTCTGAGAAGTACAAAAAGAGCATTTCTGAGAAGTACATAAAAACTATTTTAAGTTTAAAAGAAGTGTACTAATAGCACACTTGAATAAACTTATTTTTCATAAGGGTGCCCTTAAACCTTCTAAAAATTATTTTAAAAAAAAATTATTAGCTCCACCTCCTCTAAAATAACAATATTTTTTTGTTTGTTTTTGTTTTAATCATTTTGTCAACCATCTGGGACATTTAGAGTTATTCACAGATTCTGAAAGTGTAGTCTCCAAGCTTTCCAATTATGTGTAACACATGGAAATCTGATAATATTTGGAGAAGTTGTGGCCCCCAAAAAAGAGGTTCTTCTATGGCAGAGCTGTAAGATTCAGTTTCTGGAGAGAGTTTAGGGCCTGTTTACACTTGGTCACTTCATGCATTTTCTCTTTTTGCAACAGGAGAGTGTGCGGCGCTGGGATAGTTGGCTACTGCCTGGGGAGTGGAGGAACATGCATAAGAGAATTCATGATTGGAGGTGGAACACATTTTTTAAGTCACTCAGGATGAGGGCATCTGCTCAGTTCAGACACTGTTTGATTTATATCACCTCTCCTACATGTGAAAATGCTGTGTGGAGAGATGCAATAATTAACTCAATTTTCAGGGCTGCTTTCCCTTGCCACTGATCTTCCAAATGGTCAAGGCATTTAATAGACTGTTGTTATGCAACACACCAAACAAACATGTTTTTTGTTCCAAGATTTAACTAGGTTTGAGCAACAGAGGGGCTGTACTGAACTCCTTGGTGTCCAATTAGAATGAACGAAGACTATTGGGTGATGTACACATCCTCATTCAACAGGGGCATACATGAACGTCTGGATGGAAAGCACTAAAATGGTCATTTCTGATGGTAAATCCTGTAAAATCACAATTAGTGGAAAATACTCAGCATGGCAAGTCTAGTAATATCTAGGCTTGAGTGAGATCATCAGTTAATCATCCAAAAGTGATTAGTACAGTATATTTGACCAGTGATTAGACTATAAGTACTTGTTCTTCTAAAAAAATAAATATATAAACCAGCATTTAACAGACTGGTTTACTAGTCTTAGCTGGTCCTCCAAACTGACCGAGTTAGTCTGTTAGCTGGTTTTAAAGAGTTTGGGTCTGGTCAGTCTGGGAGATTAAAAGCTATTTTTAATTTTAATAAAATATTTTATTTATTTTATTTTTTAATTAAAGCTGCAGTCCTTAAGTTTTGCCTCTTTTTCACCATCTATGTTTGAAAACATATTGTTTTATTTTATTTTTTTATTAAAGCTGCAGTCCTTATGTTTCTTGCAGAATTACAGGAGCTTCTCAATAAATTGGAATGTCGAGGAAAAAGTTCATTTATTTCAGTAATACAACTCAAATTGTGAAACGCATGTATTAAATAAATTCAGTGCACACAGACTGAAGGAGTCTAAGTATTTGGTTCTTTCAATTGTGGTGATTTTTAGTCATATTTAATAAAAACTCACCCAAATATTTGGATCCATAATTTCCACAATTTAAATATTCTCAAAAAAATGTTGTTGTAATGTGGAAGTGTTTATGCTGTTACATTGATTTTATATTTAGTGGCATAAAATGGTCTTTATAATGACAATAATATTGATTATCACAATTATTTCTGGGGCAATATATCTCACAACAAAAAGTTGTTATTGTGACAGGCCTAACATTGTTATTGCCCCCCCCCCCCATATATATATATATATATATATTAGTGCTGTCAAAATTAGCGCGTTAACGCATTCGATTAATTTGAAATATTTAACGCGTTAAAAAAAAATAACGCAATTAACGCGGTTGCAGTTTTTTTTATTTCCGGTTGTGGCCTATGTGTGTTCAACGTGCAAAGAAATATGGATAAGACCAAGGAAGGACTTTTAGACGGAAAGTTTCAGTATAAAACTCTGCCGGATTACTCTTCAGTCTGCCACAAGAAACATTATACTCTTCATTTAGTCTGCTACAAGAAACAGCAACATTAAAATCATGAACTCAAATGTCATTGTTTAAAAAAAAAACAAAAAAAACAATGACTGTTGTAACAGTGCGTAAATCAGACCTTTCTGTAACGCTAACGTTAATAAGCTTAAACGAAAATAACGAAATAATTGTGTAGCGGAGTATTTTTTGTACACAGTGCCGCGAACTGCCAATAACTCCTGTACGCGTGCATCACTGTCCTCCTCAGCTGCAGCAACTTGCGCTCTCTCTCTTCATCAAGCTTTAAAACAAAAAGGGGACAAAAAGATCATATTGTCTTTGTGCATAGGCTATAGATTAATTAGATAAATGAATATCTAAATTTGTGTCTTGCCGTCTACGGTATTTTTTTAGAACTTAGAAAAAAGATGCTGCAGCCAATGAACAGCCAGCGGGGGCTGCAGGACGACTCAACCTCCGCAGACAGTTTTTAATGTTTATCAGACAATAAATACTCAAGATTTTGCTTTAGTATAATTTTCGGGACAATTAGGGCCAGATTCGGGAGTCAGGACAACAGTTTAGATTTCGGGACTGTCCCGAATTTTTCGGGACGTCTGGTCACCCTTCCTGAAAGAGCTGCATTACTTCATTAGGTTGAGTCTGACCTGCAGTGATAGGATTCAAATTTGGTGAGGTGTCAGTCAGCGAATCATCTGATTCTGGTCTTGTTCTTGCAGTATTCAGAGTCTGAAGCCAGTAAAACATATTAAGTGTTGTTGTTAACTGTATTTGATTTTTAACCGAACCGAGTGTGGTGTACACTCACAACGAGTTTCACACACCTTCTCCGGCCACGTTGAGTTGTTGACACTTAACAGTGGGAAAAGCGACACATGCGCTATTCACTTGTATAACTTAAGGGTGAATGGGTAATGTAGTTTCTGCTCTGGGTGGGATGAATTAGGAAGCTTGCATTGTGAAGGGCGCTCTGAAAATCGGCGGTGCAGGTAAAAGATTAAAACCTCTATTAAAACAGATGTCCAAATGAGCGTACCGGTACGCTACAAGCACGTTCTGGGCGCACGGAGAGGTGGCGGTACGCTCAAGAGCTATGGCGGTACTGAGTACGGGTGCATACCAGCCCACTTAAAGCACTGGCAATGACTATACTTTGGAATTTTTTTTTGCAGTCCACTTAGAATTCAACATGGAAATCATTTTTGTTTTTTATTGGCATTGATTGTTTTGAAATTCAAATGGCACTTACATGCCTGTGTTTTTATTTCTGTAATAAATATGGCTTTCAAGCCAACAGTTAATTTGGAGGATATTGATGGTTTATTGCAGGGATGTTGTTTACATGAGAAAATCTGTGTTACAAGTTAAACAAAAATTCCAATAAACAATCATATTTTGAATTTAAATAGTTTCTTTGTCTTGAGTTTACATTAATTATTTACATTTTACATTTACATATCCAAAAAGTTTCAGTCTTTTAATTGCGATTAATCGCGGTTAATTTTAAAAAAATTGTATATATATATATATATATATATATATATATATATATATATATATATATATATATATATATATATATATATATATATTCTGTGAATGTTCTGGGAGCCATAAATTGTTAGCTGGGTTAAGGCTAAATGTTAAAGCAGCTTGCCATACACGTCTCTGGAGTTAGTGTAGTGAGGTATCAGAGGGCTTTAAGATGTTAATGTCTCGATAGAAACCGCTCGAGGAACACAAGAGTTCCCATCATCATCGCTTCAGTGCGCTGCATCTTTCTCTTTATCCTCATCAACGTCCCCCTGGAAAGTTTTATTTGCGCAAAATCCACCGTTTCAAAAAAAGCATGTTGATTTGTGAATCAGACGTGTGTGTGTGTGTGTGTGTGACTGGAGCATGAGGATCAGATGCGCTGCTCTTCTCTGGAGATATAACCGCGCTGCGCTCGGACTCTCCGTCGCTAGCTTCACCTCTCCTGGCCATGAGCGCGGAGAAGCCAAACTTTCTGTCTCAACCTGAAGTCAAAAATGTCTATTTCTATCGCAATGGGGATCCGTATTATGAGCCCAGGCGTTTGGTGATTAACTCGAAGCGGGTTTCGACCTTCGACACGCTTCTGCGGGAGGTGACCGGCGGCGTGAGGGCTCCGTTCGGCGCGGTCCGCAACATCTACACGCCCAAAACCGGGCACCGGGTCCAGTCCCTGGAGCACCTGCGCAGCGGAGAGCAGTACGTGGCCGCTGGACGAGAGAGGTTCAAGAAGATAGAGTAAGACATCCATACATCCATCTATCTATCTATGTATCGTTTACATACATATAGTTGTTTTCCATATTCCATAATGATAGCAAAGTCACAAAACCTGGGAAATAGCGCAAATTGAAGTTTGGGAATCATGTAGAGATTCATCATAGGATGCAATGCTGGGGGAATTTACTTTAAAAAGTAATGCATTACAACATTGCTTTACTCCCTAACAAAACTAATTAGAGTTACTTTCCATGGAAATTAATGTGTTATATTACTGCTGTGTTAATGTTTAAATCTGGTCAGGGCTTGCTTGTTTGTTAAAAATGTAGATAACAAATTTTACAAATCTAAAATAGTTCACCCGGAAATTACAATTTGCTAAAAATGTCCTCATCCACAGACCTTCCGGATGAGTTTGTTTCTTCATCAGATTTGGAGAAGTTTAGCCTTCCATTACTGTGTCAGCAACGGATGCTCTGCAGTGAATGGGTACCGTCACAATCCACAAAAACAAATTATCTAAACAAATATGTGGCTTTATTTTGATGTGAGAGACAACAGGAGATGCACTTTTTCACTGGAGGAAGCACTATTATAGATTGTGAACGTCTTAATGCTGGATTTGTTTTAGCTTTTGTCTTCTTCAGATGTTCACTGATGGACTGGAGTGCTGTGGATTATTGTGATGTTTTTATCAGCTGTTTGGAATCTCATTCTGACGGCACCCATTCACTGCAGAGCATCCATTGATGAGACACTGATGCAGTGCTACATTTCTATAAACCTGATAAAAAAAAAAAAAAAAAAAAAAAAAACACTTTTCCAAGAGTTCACTTTTGTTGAACTCTTGCTTTAAGCATGAGCTTCTAGATCAACCACAAATGGTTTAACAAAAATTAGTGAAACATTTGATTAGAGCTGTCACTGTTTTATGGCAACTTCACAAAGATCTTTTTCAATTCTGAAAAAAAATAAATAAATAAATAAATTTTGCTCACTTTCTAGTTATTTACAGATAGGAACCAGGAAGAAAAAAATGCTTCAGCCCAATGGAGTGGTAAGAACAAATATTTATTTATGTCTCAAATCTCTGTATGTGTGTATACAGTATAACTCCTATATAAAACACTGTTAATCGCATTAACTAAGAACATCACAAACACTGAGTGTAGCAGTCAATCACTGCACTAGTTTGTCGGGTGTATATGTTCATCCACACGTCCTTCGGGGAACTGAACCAGAGCACTGAAGGATGACAGTCGAGCACAGGAGGTCCAGACACTGGCAAACAAAGCCAGTGATTTAAGAGCATGTTTTTCAGCACACAAGTTATATGTTTAAAGGAATCCTGGAGTATTAGTGTGCTAGTTCAGCATATCGCACCTGCTTTAACGTTCAAGAAAGACTACCTGAGCGAGGTGTCATGTTTAGACACACCGTCTGTGTTCTCGTCTGGAAAGAATCACTTTGTTGTGGGCTCATTTGGCAATTAATTATTAACCTGTGAATTATTATCCACCTCCTTGGATGCATATTTATGTCAAGAGTGCAAACAAAGCCTGTGGAGACCGTCTGAATGTCACTTCATATACTCCCTCAGAACTCAAGACTAGTTAAAGAAGAGAGGAGTGAAAAGAAAGAAAGAAAACCAGAACGGGGACTTTTTTTTACGACAGTCTTAACATTTTATGAACTCTCTTAGGCAAAGAAAGAGCATCGTCACACCTGCTCAGATCCCACTTTACTATTGTGCTGAACTAAAGGGCTGTTGCCATGGTTATTAGTGAAACAATGTCCTAATCATCATTAGTCAAGACTGATCGGGTTCTTTTATTTACCACGAGGGCCACACTTTGTTTCCACTGGCTCCTTATTGTCTCAATTAGAGCGGCCGCTTTGGTTTGGCAGCGTGCCAAAGATGCGCTGTCTCTCTGCTCTGTACACAGGCGTCCCGCGGGGTTACCAGTGCACACGGCAGGGGCCAGAGAGACACCGAAACACTAGATGAGAGCAGCTGTGTGTCTGAACTGAGCAGTGCCCTCACTTAAACACACTGGTTAATCGTACTCACGTCTGACCCTGAGAGCGACAGAGCTGAGCTCACATTTCATGTCTCAAGGCATGTTTTCTGCTGACTGGAATGCAGTTTCATATTTATTGATTTGTTGAAAAGTAATGCAATAATTGTAGTAAAAAAAAAAAAAAAAAAAGATTAACAAAGCTGAACAGTTATTTTAATATTTTTATTTTAAGCACCATGTGAAATTTGGTAGTATGTCAAGAATGCAATGATTCTGAAAATATCATTTGCAACTAAATGAACATGTATTATAGTTTACATTTATATTAATTGCTATTTGCTGAACCTCAGAGTGATTATGTTTTTTATCCAGTTAGATAGGACCATTTGTACTGAGCCATTACTACCTTTAACTGAAAATTGAGTGTTTCCTATTGTCATTCTGCATTATTGACACTATTTTCCTATTTAATACTGTAAAGCTGCTTTGACACAATCTGTATTGTTAAGAGTGTAATGCAAATAAGGTGACTTGAGTTGACCAGCTGCTTTCTAGCTTGGTCATCAATCCCAAGAAGTCCAAGGTCCCCCAAGCAACTGCCCTGTGAACCCACTTCTGCAAACCAAGATCCCAAGACTTATATCCTTCCTGTAGGCACTCAAGAAACAACTCCTAACATTTCTGAAGCTTACTCTCATGTGCTTCTTCTATCCTCTCTTCCCAGAGTAGTGTCAGCTTGATAAGTACTGTACCACCTCCTTGGTAACCTTCAGCCAGGGCACAATATCTTGTCTGAGACTTGTATGGGTTGTGTCTTCTGGGAATCTGAGCTGCTTCCTAAGGTCTGCCTGCATCTCCCTGTCATTTGCCTTGGACAGTACTCCTTTATCACCTTCCCTCACACATTTGACCTATCTGGCCTGTTTAGTCATGGCTGCAGACTTAAAGTGCGAGTAAATTTTTTAGTCTTAGTTTTTGCCTTGATAATAGAAAAAAATGAGCTAGGCATCACGTATGACAGTCAAAAATGGGATATGAGCTACAAAATGACCAGATCCAGGTGGTACAGTACTTATCCAGTTGACAGCACTCTGGGAACAGAGGATAGAAGAAGCACATGGGTGTAAGTGTCAGAAATATTAGGAGTTGATTGCTGAGTGCCTACAGGAAGTATATAAGTCTTGGAATCTGCTGGTGTAGGTTTGCTGCATGGGTTTTGCAGGGCAGTTGCGTTGGAGCACCCTTGGACTTCTTAGCATTGATGACCAGGCTTGGAAAGAGGCTTTTGCCATAGCAGGCCCTAAACTATGGAGTTGCTACCAGTATAAATCCAAACTATGCAATCTTTCTCTATTTTCAGGTTAAAGCTAAAAAATGATTTATTTACTGTGGCTTTTCAGAATTAACGACTTATTGTATTTTGTGTATTTTATTGTATTGATTGCAATTTGTTTGAATTGATGTACTGATTATAACGGCACTTTGGTCAACCTTGGGTTATTTAAAAATGTGCTTTATACATAAACAAATAATAAATAAATGCATGAATGAATAAATCCCAGTGGATATAGATCAAAAGGAAAAAGCAGTATCAGAACCAGTATACATGAATTTGGAAGTCGAGAGTGTTGGTGGAATTGGATGCATTAAAACATCTCTATCATGTGTTTACATGTATTTGTAATTACATGTACACATTTATAAGGACAAAGTTGCAAGTGCAGCGATCGTTTATGTACAGAGTCTATTTTTGCTGTGCTGCATGCGCTGAATTAAAGTGACAGCACATTGTAAGCGGGAAAAATTATCATGGATTGACACGGAAATGCAGTAATTTCACAATAAATGTATACTAATTAAAGCCTACTGTGTTTCACACTTAACACATGGGCTTTGGCTAAGTTTAAAACAAGAAAAAAAGCACCTTTACATAAACAAGGGAACGTGATGCACTTTTATGACAAAAAAATATAATAAAACAACAATACACAAAAACTCTCGTAGGACACACACACACACATGCACACACACAAGGGGAAATTAATCAAAACAGTAGTTTCCTTGGTATGTCACTACACAGTTTCCTTGCGATCTTCCTTGTGATTTTTTTTTTTTCAGTTAGGTAAAAAACAATTAAAATCACTTATAAACCCAACAAAGGAAAGCTTAAAATATCTCCACTTACTGCTATGAATATGATATTTACCCATAAGAATAACCATATTGACTAAATACAATACTGATGAATCTAAAATTTCCATATAAAAGAGGATGTGTGGCAAAGTGAGATTAGGGATATTATCTTAATATTATCTTATCTTAAGTAACAGCCAATTATGTAACTCAGACCAAAAACTACTGGCCACGGGATTCTGCTGCTTCAAGTCGAGGGCGCCTAAAGATTTAAATGCAAAATGCACGAAAATCGACTGTTTGTGTCAGTGGTGTTTTCATTTTAAATATTTGCAATAGCCTATCAGAAAACTAGGCTAAATGTTGTGTTTAAATGTTTTGCCGCTTGCTTGAGCAGCTTATTATACAAACCTAGAAGTCAAATGCATGAATAATACATTGTTTATAGTTATTGAGTTTAAACTAATGTCTGTGAAAGATTGTCACTGTCCTGTGATAAAAGAGTAGCAATCCTGAAAAATTGTGTTTACACGTTTTGAAATCAAAATAATGAACAAATGTTGTTTTTGTGGACTAAACAGCCGCAGATCAGTAGTGGACTGCAAACGCGTCCTGTGTGAAAGCACAATGAGTCCGTGCTGCTACTGCACCACATACGTAACGCACACGGACTGCTTACGCACTGCAGATGGAGGATGTGTGAAACAGGTGTGAACGTCCATGGAGAACAACAGTGCTGGATGATCAGAGGATCCTCTCCATGGTAAAGAAAAACCCTTTCACCACATCCAGCCAAGAGAAGAACACTCTCCAGGAGGCAGACATTTCTCTGTCAAAGTCTACAATCAAGAGAAGACTTCACCAGAACAAACAAAGAGGCTTCACCACAAGCTGCAAAACAAGCCAGATTAGACTTTGCCAAAAAACATTTAAAAACATCCAGAGGACTTCTGGAAAAGCATTATTTGCACGGCTAAAATTAAAGGGGGGGGTGAAATGCTCGTTTTCACTCAATATCCTGTTAATCTTGAGTACCTATAGAGTAGTACTGCATCCTTCATAACTCCAAAAAGTCTTTATTTTTATTATATTTATAAGAGAAAGATAGTCTGTACCGATTTTTCCCGGAAAAACAGACTAGAAACAAACTAGAGGCGTGACGTGTGGGCGGAGCTAAAGAATCACGAGCGCCAGTAGGCTTTTGAGTTGAGAGCATGTGGAAGCTGTGACACAAGCAAGTTCCACTTTATGTCGTCTTTTTTTTAAATTTTTTTTTTAAGCTGTACATGTGGAAAGTGCAGTTTGATGACAACATCACATGTTGTTTACTTGATGTGCTTACGCGCCGATAGCTAAGTTAACAACACAGAGATATTTGAAGCAGTTTTACTCACCGCATGTGGTTCCAACACACGATCGTGACCCTTTTCCGTTGGGACTGCATTATCCTTAAGAAATAAACAATGTGCAATCCGAAATGCAGGGAACAAACAAAAACACTTGCACAACTCCGTTGATGCTCTGTAAAAATAAACTCCATCCACTGGTCCCTTAATGCTGTTTCTCTTTTGGTAATCTGTGCAGGGTTGTCTTGCCCTGGCAACCAAAAACACACTTCTTTTGTGACATTTGGCGACGCTCTGGCTCTGATCAGTGAAGTCTGTTGTGCTCTCAGTGCTCTGCTATACGGGAGCGCGCGCTCTTCCGGCAGAAGTGACTCAGGATCCATATAAGGAAATTCCGCTCCATCTAACGTCACACAGAGCCATACTCGAAAAAAACTTTTCGAAACTTGTGACAAACCGGAAGAGGTTTTTTTGGAACAGAAATACTCCTTCAAACGTACAACTTAATTTTTGAAACTTTGTCCATGTTTAGCATGGGAATCCAACTCTTTAACAGTGTAAAAATCTCAGTATGCATGAAATAGCATTTCACCCCCACCTTTAAGATCCACCTGTACCAGAAGGATTGGAAAAGTAGAAAAGGATATTACCCAAAACATACAAGCAACCCATGAGTTTTTGAAAGTAAATAGTGGATTATTCTGCAGTGACCGGGTCAATCTCATGATCTCAACCGGATTGAGCAGCACTTCACTCGCTGAAGACAAAACTAAAAGCAGAAAGACCCACAAACAAACATTGCTTATTTAAAGGAATGCTTAAATTCTGCTCTTCAATCACATCTTGATTGTTTTATTTCAAATCCATTGTAGCGGTGTATAAAGGCAAAAGCACTAAAACTCAGTCTGTGTCTGAATACTTTTTGTTGTGTCTGAATACATATTTTGTTGGACCTGACTGTATATACAGTATAATGTTTATATAATTATAAAGTTGATTTCAGATTATCATGAGCAGATTAAAACTGTTAATGTCGTGTGTACAACGCATTTATGTTTTGTTTGAACTGGATGTTTGTCAGCTGTAGTTCTTTCTAGAAAGCCTCTGCAGATCCTCACCTCCTATTTTTCCCTGTGTGTAGCTGAAACCTGTTCCTCAGAGTCGTGTGATTGTATCTGCCAGATTCCTGAAGCCCATCAAAGAACCCTGTGCAATATTGTAAGTACTATTTATTTATTTATTTATTTCATTATACTGACACTTTTCTCGACAAACTTAATAACTTCATGCAGTAATGCTGCAGATTTAATCAAATATTTCTGTGGGACACTAAAAAGCTTAAAGGTGCCATAGATTGCAAAAATCACTTTTATAAGGTGTTTGAACACAGTTGTGTGGCCACAGTGTGTGAAAACAACCAGCCTATAATGGTAAAATTCCACTCACTTATTGTTTTATAATCTAAAAAATCATAAACAGTCTCTCTACATAAGCAGTTCCAGACTATGAAGTCTGGTGAAAGTCCCGCCCATTTGTGACACTCTCTGCCCTATTAGCACATACGCATCAGTTAGAACCAACGAACATGAGCCCCTTTCACACTGCCATTCTGGCAAATACAGGGGTAAAGTGTTCCGGCAATTGTTCCCGGGTCGCTAGATTTTGCACTTTCACACTGCCAGTGATGACCCGGGATATGTGCATGCTTTCACACACAACCCGTAAAGATCCCATAACGACATGTGACATCAGGGCGTGACGTGTAATGTATGAGTCAAAAACATTAGGCACATTATACTTTCACTGAAGCAAGCGAACGATCTCGGCGTCAGCGCAGAAAGTGAGGAACTATCTGATCTCTGCTTCATTACAGTTTGCACATATTTTTTAGTCGCGAACGTTGATCTTCCTTCAAAACAGCCGGTAAAAGAGTTGCGCGATAATGCACGTCATCACTTCGACACAGAATTAGATCTGGCTTTTGTTCACACAGCGCTTGTCCCGGGTTGAATCTGCTAATGTTACTAGGTCCCTGACCTGGGTTCAATGCCGGAATCAATCCCGGGACGTGTTTGCTTTCACACAGAAGGCGACCCGGCAATGTTCCGGCAATATGACGGGTCCGACGTGCAGTGTGAAATGGGCTATAGAAGTATCCATATACCGCTGAGGAAATGGTGGTTCCCTTTCATTTTCGAAGGAAAGAAAAATGGAAAAGTCTTATACATTGATATCCAGTATCGTGAGAACACTATATATTAATTTTTATATATATATATATATATATATATATATATATATATATATATATATATATATATATATATATATATATATATTGTCACGATACTGGAATTTCCAACTTCGATGCGATACTGTGAAAAATATTGATATATTATTCTATTGAATATAAATATATATTAAAAAAAATTTTCAGTACTGTTAATAGAATGTTTGTACAAAGTAATCTGGTTTTTAATAATGTTTTTAAAATATTAGCACAAAAACATTATCTATGTGTCAGGTGTATGGAGCCAAAAGAGTCTCAATAAAGATAAATGCACACACTACATTCACATATACACACGGGATTCATACATGCACACACATGATTCATGAATACACACACAGGATACACAAATGTGCACAAAATTTACAAATGCACACACAAAATTTAAAAAGCACAGAAGATTCACAAATACATACAAAATTCAGAAATGCACACAAAATTCAGAAATACACACACAATTCAGAAATGCAAACAACATTTACAAATGCACTCAAGATTCACAAATGCACAGAACAAGATTCAGAAATGTATTTCTGATGCACACACACATATATCTTGATTTACAAACTGCTTGCGGTCTGTGAACTTCACTGCATTTGTGTGTGAATTTTGAGACTCCTCTGACTTGGCTGACACACAAATGCATGGAATGATCAGCAACCAATCAGATGTCTCCCTTATTTTAGCCAATCACAAGAACGCACTCCACGTGGTTTTTTACTTATAAGCCAATCACATGAACGCGTTCACACAGCCTATTTATGAAATTGTATGGAAATACAGATGTTTAGATTACAATTCAGGTTTATTTTTTATTATTTTTTACAAAATATAAATGTAAAAATGTCTCAATACATATAGCCCAGACTGTGACTGCAGAAAAAAAGTTAACCATGGATTCATAAATTTGCAATAGGCAATTATTTCATTTTATTGAAATATTTTAATGAAAGTAAAAAAAAAATTTGAATATTTTAAGTATATCTAAATATTCTTTTGGATGCAATATAGAAGTCACTTTAATTATAATATTCGGTCCCTACATGAAGAGAGAGTCAGTGGTCAGTGGTAAGTAAACAATCCCCCACGTGGGGTGCATTCTTGTGATTGGCTCAAACAAGGGAGATATCTGATTGGTTGCAGATCATTCCCTGTTTAAAAAAAGGCATTTGTGTGTCAAGCCAAGTCAGAGGAGTTTCAAAATTCAAAAAGTTCACAGACCGCAAGCAGTTTGTAAATCAAGATGTATGTGTGTGTGCATCAGAAATACATTTCTGAATCTTGTCCTGTGCATTTGTGAATCTTGAGTGCATTTGTAAATGTTGTTTGCATTTCTGAATTGTGTGTGTATTTCTGAATTTTGTGTGCATTTCTGAATTTTGTAAGCATTTGTGAATCTTCTGTGCTTTTTAAATTTTGTGTGTGCATTTGTGAATTTTGTACGCATTTGTGTATCCTGTGTGTGTATTCATGAATCATGTGTGTGCATGTTTGAATCCTATGTGTGCATATGTGAATGTAGTGTGTGCATTTATCTTTATTGATACTCTTTTGGCTCCATACAGGTGGACGTTCATCTAACATTTTTTAAAGGCAGCTTCCATTTGCTGTTGAAGTGCAAACAGCCATAGATTCTATTTACACTATGTTAAAATAGCAGATAATAAATGTTTTTCCGATGTGATATGAGATTTGAAAAGGGAGTAAAAATGTTTGTCAAGAGGTGGAGTCAAACTCGGGTTGATCACTTCAAAAAGACCAAGACATGCACTTTACTATCCACACTACTGCAGCTGTTTGTTGTTATTCATCTTTTTATTATGTTGACTATCCCAATCACACATTGGTGGCCAGAGTTAGTGTAAATAGCCTCTGGCAATAAGGTGTGTGCCTGTGTGTTTCTCAGTGTTGTGGCAAATGGAGATGTCTTGAACCCAGCGGTGAGATTGTTGATTCCTAGCCGTGTGATTGGCCAGTTTGAGCGGATTCTGGAGATGGTCACTGAGAAAATGGGCCTGCGAATCATCGGGGGTGTGCAGAGGTATGCAAGCACAAGAAATTAACAAAGTTATTTACTTAATGAAAGTAACAATGAAGTGAAATTAATTCATATTTGTGCTCAAAGCATTTTTAAATCTGATCATATGCTGGTCATGAGCTAGTTACGAAAATTAACATTGTATTTATTGTAGTAAAAGTGTAGTAACCATGTTTTTGGCATATCGATTACCACATTGTAGTTTTACTGCAAATGCCATGGGTAAACTATAGTTTAGTCCTTATTTTATTTATTTTATACTTCTGTGTTGAACCTACGCAATAGCTACACCATAGGCAATATGTAGTATGGCGTAGCCTGACGTGCACATCTCCAAAAATCTAACAGCACATAAATTCTACGCAGAGTGCAAGTGCTGAAAACTGATGCATTTTTATGTTGACTTCATCACCATGGAGATTTAATAGGCCTGTATTGGGCCACCTGGGTGCCAGCAGGACCTCGAGTGCTAATGAGGGAGAGACACACACACACACACACACACACACACACATGTGCTTCACTCCCAGAAGGCTCTCTTCGAGGAGGAAGCCTTCACCAGCATTCCTCACAGTGCCGGCCCCACTTCCGCCGAGGTGGAACAATGGCTGCGCTCGTGGCCTGCTGATAAACAGGTTGAAACCACAGAATAGCAGGCTTGATGAACGCTTTCTGTGGAGTAAGCCACCACCTCCACACTTGAGCATGCCTTTCTACCCTGACCTCCACAGCAAGGTGTTGAGGTTGTGGGCAAGACCCTTCTCGGCCCACATCTTCAGTCCCGCCTCCAGTCATTATGTCAACATAGCGGGGCTATGTAATCACGGCTACAGGGTGATGCTCCAGGTCAAACAAAAGCTTGCAAGCATACTGTACTATATCAACTATTGGTTGATATTAGCTCAATCAGAGCAGACAGCAGCCTGGCATCAAGATGTCACATGAAAGAGCTGGGGTTAAGACTAAACACCAAGAAAAGATTGCTTTCTTCAGTACAGAGAACCACTTATCTGGGTGTGGTGTGAGATTCAACCACAATGCAGGCACAACTGTCTCCTCGGATCAAGACGCTCTGTACTGCAGTCGGGAGAGAAAGAGAAGGCCAGTCACTCACTGTCAAACAGTTTCACATACTGCTGGGTCTGATGGCAGTTGTGTCCAACTTGTTTCTAGAATTGAAACACTTTATCCCAGACATAAGAGATTGCCGTGTGTTGATGCACACTGACAACACAGTGGTGGTCTCTTACATAAACCACCATGGAGTTCTGCGTTCACGCCCCTTTACAGGCCGGGGCACCAAATCCTTGTGTGAGCCCAAGGGAAACTCCTCTCACTGAGAGCATCCCTGGGTATCTCAATATGGGAGCATATGACGGCTCTCCATGGAAGACTCCCATTAGGAGGGACCTCCTCTCACAACTGGGGTGGCACCATAGGTAACTCTTGCCCAGAGCTGTGAAAGTTGCGGGTGTAGCCCCCGAGGGGGTACAACTTGTTGCTTCCAGTCTCAGAACCGAAGTTGTTGTGACCATCCTCCGGTCCAGAGCTCCCTCAATGAGGCATCTGTACACCTTGACGTGTAAACTTTTAACTTCTTGGTGCAGAGACCGCCAGCTCGAACCAGTTAACTGAACAGTTGGTACAGTGCTGGGGTTCCTGCAGGCCTGATTCTCCACAGGGTTGACCCACTCCACCTTAAGAGTTTATATGGCGGATATTCTCTTTAAATGTACTTTCGAGCCTATTGAGAATGAGGAGTTGTCGTCATAGCACAAAGCCCCTCCCTCGATATCACGGTCTTCGCCATGTTAGCAGGATACCGGCGGTGAAACAGGATTGTTTACATGTGTTGTTAACTCGGTAGTAGAGGAGGTTCTCGCAATTCTGCACTTTTTTACCATGCCTGGAAGTTACTACTGCATTAAAAACTGTTCCAGTACCTCTCACGATACATATGGAAAACATAGGAACAATGGAATACAGTTTTTTTTTTAGGTTACACCAAGCGCAAAACAGCGGTATTTGGAGAAGCTCTCAAGCATCCAAAATATACCCATACGAGCTCCCTGCAGCAGCACAGAGACCTGGACCATTTACCTCCATGCACACATATTGACATTGGGAATTATATTGTTTTTGGTTTAAGTTACTACACAATGCAGGAGTTTAAAAGCCACAAGTCTTTGGAAAATTACAAGTCTTTCTGCTGTGGCTGGGTCCATCTACAGCAGGTGATGAAAACAGCATTGTACTGGCCAAAGTAAGTTTATTCACATGCGTTTTAGTGTATTGTAATTACATTGCATTTAGAATGCACTTCTTGACCAAAATGACAAAGTAATTAACTGCGACTGTTTCGTAAACACTAGATTGTAACGAGATGTTCAATGTATACGAACGTTTCCAACATGTAGGCTAAAGCTGTGTATGTTTAGTTATTATTTGATTTTAGCCCGATGACACATACTGTACCAGGTTTTTGTGTTGGGGGCTGCAAAGTGGACAAACCAGTTCTGGGTTAGCTAGGGTAGTTAAATGTGTGATTGCAAGATGTCCTGGTTAGATTAAAGCCATTAACAGCGTGAATGCAAGGTGACTTACATCGTAAACAATATAATTCACAATGTCCATATGTGTGCACAGAGGTAAATTGTTCAGGTCTCTGTGCCACTGCAGGGGGAGCTCGTATGGGTCGATATTTTGGATGCCTGAGACCTTCTCCAAAAACTTGGTGTGAGTTTGTTCCTGTAAGGTCCCCTTTCTTTCGCCTTATGTTTTTGCATTGCTTTACTTTCTTCCTTTTCTTTCTCGTATACGTATATCCGTCTCGATCTGTTCCACCGACAAAATAAATGCGCACAAATTAAAGATCTCTGAAATGTTTAGTCACGCCTCTGTGAAGTTCTGAAGGCATTGCTCCTGGCAACCGATAGCGTATCCTGCAAACATGGCCGATCGGCTCAGACCCCTCCCAAATCAACCCAAATCGGCACGTGACTCCTCACTCTCAATAGAGGAGATATATGATCGTCATCTTACTATTAAGACCAACTTTATTCTGTTGATTTCTTCTCTTAAGAGAGTTTGAGATCTCCAGGCCCTCTCAGTGGTCCCATCTTAGTCTTTGTGCCTGATCTGGCCAAAGCATTTCTCTGCCCTAGAGAGGGTTATTTACCTAAAGTTCCTTCCTCTACACCACAGCCTGTCATACTCCAGGCCTTCTGTCCTCATCCCTTTCGGGAGCCTGACCAGCAGAAGTTTAACTGGATGTGTTCAGTGCTTGCAGTGGACACATACATCCACAGAGATGCCCTGTGGAGAAGGGTGGACCAACTTCCTAGTGTGCTATGGTCCCCCCAAGGGAGGTCTTCCTGCTACTAAACAGACCCTCAGCAGGTGGATAGTGGATGCCATTTGTATTTCTTATGAGTCCTCTGATCTCCCCTCGCCCTTGGGGGTCAAGGCTCACTCTACAAGAAGTGTGGTGGCCTCCAAGGTCTTTCTGGCAGGTGTTTCTATGCAGGACATCTGCAAAGCTGTGGGTTGGTCCACGCCCCTAACGTTTGTCAGGTTCTGTGGCCTCGATATGTGAGCCACTTTGGGCTCTTTTGTTCTCTCACCCTGGCTGTGCCCATTCACCCTAAGCAGAGGTTTGAAAGTCTGGCGGCCTGGGCATACTCGCTCCCATTGCGTTTCGATGCAGCTTGACTTCCTGAGGGGAAACGTTTCTAGGTTGCGCATGAAACCATGGTTTCCCTGTGTGAACAAGATGCTGCTTCTCTGTGCCATACTACCAGCATCCCTGTGAGTTCTCACTTAATTTTCCAGAAGCTACTGCTGTATCCACCACACATGTTTTTAAGCTTCCTGGTTGCTACGTCACCCGTGACATCTTTCCCATTCATTGTACTGATTACACATGTGATTCACAGAGTTGTGATGCTTATGAGGTATTCCCATAGTGTTTTGAAGCAGCGTCTCATTCCCTAAGGGGAACCATGGTTGCATGCGTTACCTAGAGACATTTTTGGTTTAATTTGTAGTAAAACCATGGTTAATTTTCGTAAGGGTTACGCTGTTCCTGAACTGGAGCTAGTTGCTTAGGACCAGTTAAAACCAGCTCAATGTCATGATTCTGCCCTCGTGTCATTGATTTTTCCTAGTCTTGAGGCAGGATCATGACAGACCCGTGTTTTGTGTACAAGCGCATGGCCTTGTCTTTGGGCCATGTGCTTGTGTTGTCTCGTTCCCTTGCCCCGCCCCCCTTGTTAACCTAGTCGTGTCTTGATTGTCCTATCTGTAACACCTGTCGTGTCTTGATTAGTACCCCTATTTAGATCTCCTAGTGTGCTCTGTCTTGCGTCGGTTCATTGTCATTGTGATTGTACCTGTGATTGTGATTGTTCCACTCTGTGATTGTTCCTTAAGAAGTGTTTGTATTACCGTGAGTGTTTGTTTATAGCTAGTATTTAGAGTCCTTGTTTATCTTGTTAGTCCAGTCCTGTTTTAGTTATTTAGTCTTTACCTTGCTCCGTGTTTTCCCCCTCGTGGGTTTTGTTTTCCCCTTTTTGTAATAAACCCTTTGTTTGAGAGTCCCTGTCTGCACCTGAGTTCCTCCCTTACCAAGAACCTGACACTCAAACCAGCAGCCATGCTTCAAAACATACCTAACCAGCATATGCTGTTAACTCTTACTGTTTGCAGGTGATATGTGCACCTGTAACCGTATTGCTTTTAGGGATAATTCCTAGGGTACAGTGATTTAAAAAAAAAAAAAAACTTTTTGATTTACTTTCATTATTGTGGTTCTCCAGGACACATTGTAAAAGTCTGAAATGCTCATGAAAAGTCATTTGGATGATAAGTAGCCTTTTCTCATTAGGGAAAAGGAAGCATTTCTGTATAACCTGAGCTGTATTTACCCATCTTCTCTTACAGCCTGTACACCTTTGAAGGGACTCTCGTTATGGATGGAAAGGAGTTAGAAAACGGACAGTTTTACGTCGCTGTTGGCAGAGACAAATTCAGAAAGCTTCCATACAGTGACCTACTGTTCAATAAACCCATCGGCATGAAGAGAGTGAACGGGTAAGAGAAAGGCAGCATTTTCACTAAAGATGAAGGATGTTTTCAAACAGAATGTGACCGAATGTGATTTCAGGTCTAAAGCTGCATCATTACCGCCGATATACAAATACAGAAGACAGAATGGAGATGTGAGTACAAAAACATTATAATAGCAAATGTTTGCATTGGGTTTTCAAGTGTTTAATCATTGAATATTGGTGTTGTGAGGTGGGGAACCATCATCTAAGCAAGCCTGAGTGTGGACAGGAGAAGAGCAGTCCTCCGGCGCAGAGCTCTAAAGAGCAGCTGTCCTCTATAGTCAGAGAGATCTCACAGGCCAAACTCATGAACATACGCAAGAAGAGGAGTGGACTCATGGCTTCACAGGAGACTCAGGACAATGGTAAGACATCAGCACATCATCTGAAACCAAGACGTTCATTTGGAACATCTGGCTGTCAAAGCAGGATATAGAGTATATACAATACTGTTTAACCATTTGAGGTCAATCAGATGTTTTTAACATTTCTGAAAGATGCATCTTTTGCTCACCAAGACTGCATGTATTTGGTCAAATACAGTTAAAATTGTGAAATATTATTATTATTTAAAACAGCTGTTTTCTCTGGGAATCTATGTTAAACTGTAATTTATTTCTGTGATCAAAGCTGAATTTTCAGCATCATTCCTCCAGTCTTCAGAGTCACATGATCTTCAGAAATCTGATTTGCTGCTCAAGAAACATTTCTGATTATTATTAATATTGAAAACCGTTTTGGTTCCCAAAAATTTGGGGAAACCATGATACATTTTAATTTTCAGGATTCACAGATAAAGACAAAGTTCAAAAGAGCAGAATTTATTTAAAATACAAATATTTTTAAGATAATAAATGTATTTACTTTTGATAACGATAATGCATAATTGATTAATAAAAGTATTGATTTATTTGACGCTATTATTATTACAATTTTACAATAAGGTCTATTTTGTAAACATTAACATTAAAAATTAGCAATATTTTTTTCAGCATTTATTAACCTTTTTAAAATGATGTTAGTTTAAAGTGCATTTAATTAATATTAAATAACATTTTTTATTAAATACAAATGTTAATTTATGCATTTAGCAGACGCTTTTATCCAAAGCGACTTACAGTGCATTCAGGCTATCAAGTTTTACCAATCATGTGTTCCCAGGGAATCGAACCCCCAACCTTGAGCTTGTTAACACAATGCTCTACCACTTGAGCTACAGGAACATATAAATATACAGATGCATTTTTTAATTATAATATGTGTTATTCTATGTTGAGATTAACATTAAGATTAATAAATGCTGTGAAAGTGTTTTTTCTATTTTTTTATTGTTCGTTTATTTTAACTAATGCCAACAACCAAATAAAGATTTCTGACCTCAAACTTTTAAAACATGCGACTAATTAGAAAGAATTTGCAAAAACTGTATCTTTAGTAGTTTGTCACCGGCCTCTGGCTTGCTGGTGACACTTAATTTCCTGCGATATCGTCGACTTGATTGCATAGATATTATTTAAACTGAACTGAGTTGGATGATGACATCATTGAATTAATTGATGAACTCCCTTTTTGCATTATTGACACACTTTTCCTATTTAATACTGTTCAGTTGCTTTGACTTGTCTTGACCATCTTGTCAACAATGTGACGAAATTAAGTGAAATAAATAGGTTCAATAATACAACACTGTAAGAGATCATAAGGCTCCATCATCTGTGAGCATTTGTGCTGTTTTTTTCATCTTCGGTGATGCGTTTGTGTCTGTAGCCACGCATCAGATTCTCAGCAGCCACTATTGTCTGATAATGGTGATGTAATTCTCTGAACCTTATGTAAGGCACTTCCTTGCGTGACCATAAGATGGCACTGCTGTTCTGTGCGTGTGCTGCTCACGCGTTTGCTGTGGCATGAGAGGGATTACATCATGCTCCTCACCACCATCATCATCATCATCATCATCATGTTTCCTCAGATTGCAGCCGGAGGTGTGCGATCAGCGCCATGCTCCACTGCACATGTCTCGTTCCACAACATCTCACCAAGTGATGACATTTCAGTGCAAAGAGAGCCTCGCAGAGATCACTCGCAACACTATTAGTCACGCTTCAGATTCTGAAAGAAATTTGATTCATACTTAAATTGATGTGGTGAAAAATAAAGATCAGGTATAAGAGGTTTGGCAGTGAGGGGTGTCGCGTAATGAGCAGCGTTTGATCTGGAGCAGGAGCATCCGTGTGTGTGTGTGTGTGAGTGTGTGTGTGTGTGTGTGTGTGTGTGTGTGTGTGTGTGTGTGTCTCTCCCTCATTAGCACTCGAGGTCCTGCTGGTACCCAGGTGGCCCAATACAGGCCTATTAAATCTCCATGGTGATGAAGTCAACAAAAGCACATCTCTTCTCTTCTCCATGCTTCCATTTCTTGAGCCGAGCAGAACCTGTTTCTATGTAAAATCATTCTTACATTATCTGTTGTAATATCATATCTTATACGCAGTGTTGGGAAAAGTTACTTTTAAAAGTAATCCATTACAACATTGGGTTATTTTTTGTCACGTGCTTGGCTTGTTTATATGTGTATTTTTAATAACAAAAATCCCCAAAGTTATGTTTTTAGCCCTTTCACTCAAGAAGTGTGTAAGAAATGAATAAGCCACGGCTGAAGGCAGTGTCTCTGCACTCACTGCTGATGTCTCTCAGCATGCAGACTGGAGAGCAGCTCTCAGTGAATACATGGAAAAACAAAGTCACTTACATTACTTCTTTGTAAAAGTAACTCAGATATTTAATTTTAATTTTAAAAGCTTTACTTTACTAGTTACTTCAAAAAGTAATCCATGTCACTCCCAACACTACTTATAAGCCGTTCTGAAACATACAAACTTTTAGAGAATGGATGTTCAATTAACGATGGAGTCATCTATAAGTAAGCTTTTAAAATGATCTGAACAGGACTATCTGAGTGTTAGGAAAAACCAAATACAATATGTGTTTGTGTGTGTAATTTCTTTAGAAAATATGTTGTGTATGTAATGAATTTTCTAGTATCTGCATGTATCTTGGATTTACTAAATCTTGTTGTCACAGTCATGTGACCTATTTTGCTGGCATCACTTACATCACTTTACTACACAACTCCTCTCACGAGTAAAAGTGTCCATTGAATGCACACATCACAATCTCACTAGAAGTTATAGTTTTCACAGAGCAGAATGTTTTGTGTGTAAAAGCATAGTTTTTTAGCATAAGAATGATTTTACACAGACACTTGTTCATTTAATTTTATAAATGAAGACTGCAATGGCTCTTATTTCCAGGAACATATTCACCAAAGTCACTTTAGGTGGTGATTTAAGTATGACAGAATCAATGACCAAATGGTAACAGTGAGTCAGTTTAACCATATCAAATGGTAAATTAATGAAGTTTCCAATGTCACAAGATAAATGTCTGCGTTTGATTCCTTCATGCAGCATATAGTGTTACAGAACAGGGAGTTTAGTTGCCGTGTATTGCTCTGTGGTGTAATCTTCAGCGTGATTAGTCCTGTATTATAGCAGTGCTCTTGAGTGTCAGGGTTCAGGATCTGTAGAAGTCTGTTATTTGACATCAGAACATAGAGATCTGTGCTGAAATACTGGGTCTAGATTAAAGTAAGTGTTGAAATGACCAGCAAAATTCACGATCTGCTTTTGTTACGATGGGCAGAATCGTTTTAAATGAAAATGAGGTTAAAATGGACCCTGTTTAAAGGTGCACACAGTTATTTTGTGTGTTGCAGTTGTCAATATGGCAGTCTTGTGTTTATACAAAGCAATGCCAAAGTCATGCGTTCCGTTCACAGAGAAAGCAAGAACTGATAAAAATGAAAATATCTGATGCAATGCAAGTCACGTCGGATAAAAGTTTCTTACAGATGTGAAGATTTTCAGCAATGATGGAAAAATGAATTTAGATAAAAATTACAGAGTGAACCTTGTTTGGTTGAAAATAATAATTATGAATGAAATGATTTTTACACATGCATTTAAAATGTGAATGAATCATAGAGACTCAGTAAATCTCAGTCTTAAAGCACCACTCTCAACACAGGCAAAACATTTAGTTGCTCTCGCACTGTTGAATATCTGTCTTTGATAACTAAACCGTCCATTAGAAGGAAACGCCGTGCTGGAATATAAAGCTATGTGCATTCATTTGAATATCAATGATTTGCAGAGGATCTGACACCATTAATGAGGGAGTCTAACAGATGGCACAATTGTTAAGTGAATGTAGGGCAAATCCTCCAATCACATGGCATCATGAAGTCAGAGAGGCTGAGGATGTGTGGATGTGTTTGAGAGAGGCAAGGAGGAATCGTACTCCAGTAATGACAGGGAGGATCAGAGGAGTGTGGAGCGCTGATGGCTTTCACACTTCAGTATCTCAGGGCTCCTGCTGACAATCCATCCACAATACTGTAATAATGCTGAAATAGCCCATTAAGGTGCCTCTCTCTGTGCCTCACTTCACTGAGCAGACCGCACGTGTGTGTGTGTGTGTGTGTGTGTGTGTGTGTGTGTGTGTGTGTCTGAGGTCTTCCAGCTCCTCTGAACAGACTGAGATGTGACAAGTGCTAAAGTCTTGCTCGCTTCTAATTAGATCATGGCCTGCAGTGATGGCAGTAATGTAATATCTGAACCAGAGGCGAGAGACAAGAGAATAAAAGAGGAGCCAGATCCTTCTTTAAATGTACAAATGTCATTTTCTTGTCACACTGTCTTTTCCTCATCCTGTGCGAGATTTTGTTTTCTGTGTCCAATATCAGTGTGATCTCATTAGTATTTGAAGATAGACTACTGGAACACAAAATGTAAGTTTTTTTTTTTTTTTTTTTTTTTTTTTTTTTATAATTACAAATAAAATAGCATTTCTGGTTGCACTTTATTTTACAGTACGTGTACTAGCATGTACTTATAGTGTACTTACAGTGTATTTATCTAAGAAAGTTCTGGTAACACAAGGTAACTAGATAGGGTAGGGTTAGGTTTGGGGTAGGTTCAGGGTTAGTACATAGTTATTACATAGTATGTACATGAGGAACAGGACTGTAAAATAAAGTGTACCGCATTTCTTGTTTATGCCATATAGGCCATTTCTAAAACATAAAGGCATTCAAATAATGTTGATTGTTTTTTTTTGTTTGTTTTTTTTTACCAGGTGAAACTAAGTGTTTGCCAAAACCTGTTAGCATTCCATACTTCAGCTTTAAAATTATTAAAAACATTTGTCATACAAATACATGTAGGTCAATCTATCAGTCCCATCTGGATTTTAAACATAAAATTCTGAAGTAGAAAGACTGAAATTATATTTACTTGTTAAAAAAAGAAACATTAGTCCAATTATTTATTTTCTTTAATTTTTTTTTTCTTTTCATTGTATGAATACTATTAATCTAACATCTGGCCCTCATACCAGACGGGACCCAGCTAAGAATGATTATAATCACAACAAACCTGTATTTAAATAGTGTTTCAAATATAAATGTATACAGTTAAGCCTAGGGCTGGGTTAGCGTTTGCTTTAGGACTGACCCATTGATATATGATACTTCAGAGGGACTTTCACAGAACTGTATGTGAAATCCTTCTGAAAGAGTCTGGTGTGTGTGATTGGCCGAGGCAGGGCCTGTGTGACAGTTGCTGGGCGGAGCTTAGACGGTTGTCTCTGTGGTTTATCTGCCGCTGGTAACAGTGCTCTCATAGGAGTGTCCTGTCTGCCTCTGACAAATCAACAGGAACGCTAGAAAACACTCACGTGAATGAGAGTCAGCACCGATTAACCTGCCCCTGCTTTCTGTACACACTTAGACAAGGAGGAGGTGGTAATCAGTGCCATTTTATGCAGTCCTCTCTCCAAAAGCGGTGGTTTATTTTTGTCAGAACTGGCAAATTGCTTTCCACCAAAAGGCGCTGTGCGCCTTAAGATATTACCCAATTAAGCCCCATTGCAGAGCAATTCGTACTGATTATACAGTGTGAAGGCCATTAAAGACTGAAAATCCTGGCAGTGATATCCATTGTGAGCCAGAATAGCTTGATGTTACTATTATAGGTGAAGAAATTGCTTCTTGAGAGCTGTGCTGTCAGTCAGATGGGCTGCATTAGTGCTCTTCTTTAAGGACATGTCCACACGTACACGGGTATTTTTATAAACTGAGTATTTTCTTCTTCTGTAAAAAAAGAAAAAGAAAAACGTCCACATGAAAACACAAATGCATGCTATGAAGCACTGGAAAGAGCATGCCACGCCAACAGCTGCTGATATTATCTCACAATGAATGGCCAAACCATTTTTTTTTATACCCACGTTCATGTACACAGGGCATAAGACTATCACTATTGATGTATATATACTGTTTTAAATGCTGTGTATTTGTTCTCTGTGTTGAGAACCAGTATATCATAGAGATCTGGGGTCTTATACATCGGGACTAAACAACAATCACTCCCATCTTCTTCTGAATAATGCACATTCTTACATGTATGCATGTATCTGGAAATACTGCCACAGGAGCCAGGAATCATCCGTCTGTTTGCCCTTGTGCTTTATAGAGATATAACAAAGCGCCTCATGTTGAATATGTCTCTTTCATGGTCTGCGTTCTCAATCTGTAATCAGAGACTGAAGGTTACATGCTTACATTGCTGGATATAATGACATATAATTGTGCTGCCACACAGTCAGGGTTTTGTACAAGGCATTTAATGATTAAAACATGGTCTCTGTTGTTACTTTGGTCATTGTTGCATTTCAAGGCTTCCATCTATTTAGAAATCGTGTCTTTGTTGGTTTGTTACAGTGTAATCTTGTGGTATTCCTGTGAAATGGAAAGCTGGTAAATGTCATGTTGTGGCTGAAGGGGTCAGTTTGGTTGAACTCTGTCTTCATGTGTTGTGATGACAGCGTGACACTCGTGTGTTTATGATGCCACGGTACCCTGTGATTAAAAGTGCTTGTTATTCTGGCTGTCAGTGTGTTAAAAGCTGCTTTTGTGTTTGGTGGAAAAGGCATTTCTGCATGTTTGTAAAGTTGCTCATGGCTTCAGAGACTAAAAGTGTAAAGGAGCTGATGAGTTCAATAGCATTTATTCTGTTTTTGTCACTGACACTGTACGTGTAACTGCATTAATGCCATCAGAACAAAAGCAGATCAAACTAGACGATGAATTTTTCATTTTCCTTCCAGTCTCTGATCCTCTGGTCTGTAGATACGGCTCCGGTCTCTCTTTGCACACTTTGCATAATAAGTAGAATTCATTATGATTTCAAACCAAATTACAACCCTTAAAAAAAATAAAAAAACATTCATATCAAAAGTCTCAGCATGTTTGTGTAATGTCACCAATGTCATGCTAATGTTAATTTTAGTTGAGGTGAGGTTATAAGTTTACACACACCTTGAAGAATATGTATGTTTAAGCTGAATTGAATTTTCACCCTATAGAACAAATGTTCAAATATAGTTCAATAAGACAAAATAATAACCAAATGCAATAAATGCAATAAATAAAATGCAAGTGCAGTGCAACTCCAGAGTGTAAAGGTGTTATTAATGTGTCTGTCGTACATATTTCATACACTCTCTGTGTTGATGAGGTTATGAATGTGATTGTTGCCTCTGGAGCTGCACATGTTCTGTCCTCATTTGCATAAGAGCAAAATCATCTAATGCTGGTGATGCCAGGTGCATGTGTACCAATCACATTTGCACATTTTATTACCATATTCTGATGTTTGGCTCGATCACGTCTGCTGTAATTGATCTGCACCAGATTCGTTATGTGTCCCGTGATAAGACTGAAGAATTCATGACGGATCTCTTGCTCTCACGGCGTTTGCTTGGTAACATTATGAAAGAAAAAAAAGAAAAGAAAACAATTTTATAAATATAAAATACAAATCAAAGTGTATATTTAGCATCTTTAGATTTCAGTTCAGTGTTAATTTCGTTGACTAAATATTTTCGTCATTATTTTCGTCACGAATATATTTTTGCGGACGAAAACGAAACGAAAACTAAAATAGAAGGCACTGATGGAGACTAAAACTATGACTAAATTGATTGACATTATCGTCAACGAATAAAGGACGAGACGAAAATAGACTGTGACGAAAATCAAATCAGCAGACGGGAGAGATGCGAGGAATGAGCAAAAGAACCGGCAAAACAGAACAGACTGCATGAGAGAAGAGAACCAATCAGAGCCTGACTTATTGAGACGTGAAGCGAAGGTTTTCAGTTTTTAAATGAGCTCCCGGGAAGACGGCATTCGAAGAGGTGATGTCTAAAAGAGCGACAAAATGTCCACAGCTCACTTCACGTTTGACAACGAACAAAACAAAACAAAGTGTAAAGCACGCGGAGCGCTCATTCTTGGCAAGAACACAACCAATTTGAAAAGACATTTACAGACGAGCCACCCGGACATTTTCTCAAATGTAATTTCACAACGATGTTCTTTTGTTTATTGAGCTAAGCAAAATTGGAATAGTGCAGTGCGTAGATGTTGTAGCATTAAATATTACGAACTGAAAAGTACTGTAAAATAGCCCCTTCTTCAATTTAGATGAGAGCACAATACTAATACGTAATATTATGATACATACATTTGATTAATACCAATGTTTTGTATATTTTATAATGTTGAATTTGTGTTTTATACATTTTGGTTAAGTTTGTTTCCTATACCAGCTGTAAAAAATTGTCTAGTAAATCTGTTATTGATTTTAGTCTTATTTTAGTCGACTAAAATACCAAGCAATTTTAGTCGACTAAAATAAGACTAAAATTAAAACAAATCAGATGACTAAAACTTGACTAAAACTAAAAAGAATTATAGTCAAAAGACAAAGACTAAAACTAAATTAAAATTTTGTGTCAAAATTAACACTGTTTCAGTTTCTCTCAGATCCATATCTGGCTGTGAAATTAAAAGCCTGGTTTCTCCACTTCAGCAGCAGAGGGGTTTGTTCATATTTCCTAAAAATCATAATGAAAATGTGTTTGTTTTCTGTCTGTTGATAATTATTCTGATATATGGAGAAATCCAAAATCTCCTCTGGAAAAACCCTTTAACTCATATATAAACAAAAAAATAATAATAATAAAAAAAAAAAAAAAAACTTGACTGGTTGTTATAAATAACGAATATCATAAAGCATCTTTGAAATAAATGTTAGCCTATTTTAGCTAGTTATCAAAATAACTTTTCTCATTTTCATGTAACTTGATGTACTAAAATAACTGAAATAAAAATGACAACTACGCAGATATATATAATCACAAACTGATTAGAACACCAGTGTTTTCAGCAGCTATAAAATGGTTTAATATGCATGTTATTAAGCAACTAGATAGTATTTATTATAATATGTGAACTGTGTTTAAGAGTTTCTAGCTGTCTTCCCACTGGAACAGGAGTGAAGAGAAGCAGTGTTTAATTAGCAGAGGAATAACGAACAGCAGTCACCGCTTTAATGAAGGCAGCCTTTAAAATGCTGTATTTAATTTGATTCAGCATTTTTATGAGACGAGCCCTTCTCTCAATCACATTTAACTGTTTATTGTTACATTAGCGCTCCTGCTTACAGTCGGGCTTTTGGACTACAGTTAATAAATGTGAACCATTTCCATAAAATATTCAAAGAAGCCCATTATTGCTACGCCGGCTCATCTCCGCTGCTAAACTTCAATCAGTTTTGCATTTGAAACGCATTAAATGCCTGGGTAAAACGCTATCATCTGCACAGCAATATTTTTATAGCCGCTATTGGGGAAAGCTTGGATTTATATGAGGTGCATTAATTCTGCTGTTTAATTATTCTGAGCGTATTGATTTCACACACAATCTTTGGATTTATTACTCATTAAGTATTTAAAACACTCATGTAATTTTCTTGTTTACTAGCGAGTACAATGGTATGACTGTAAATCTCACAAAAATAATTACACGGAAGCGTCGAAAGCTAATGGTCATTTTAACAGCGACTCATTAATTCATGAGAGGTTTTAATAAGAGTGTGATGCACACACATGCTCCATTAAGATCTGAGACTATAGGACTATCTGAAATTTAGTCTATAATGTTGATCAGTGTTGATTTCATCAGTGTTTGTCCTTTTTCTGTCTTTATTAATAGTTTGGAAACAATTACAAATTACTTGTGTGTGTGTGTGTGTGTGTGTGTGTGTGTGTGTGTGTGTGTGCAGATGATGGAGAGGACAGAAGAGCAGAAGATGATGAGAAATCTTCAGCGGTCCAGCAGGTGAGGATCTCTAATACTCTTACTAGACTGTCAGACTCTCAGTCGACACACACGTGTTTCCTTTCATCACTGAGCTCCTCAGAGATCACACACTGATCTGTGATGTTGTTGTTTTAAGGAGGCAGAGGAGGCCAGACCTGATGTAGACGACTCCACCACAACAGAAAGTGAAGCGGCCCACAACACAGAAGAGTCACAGTGTGATGGAGAAGAAGAAGAGGAGAAGAAACCAGAGGATGAAAAGAATGAAGAGGATGGAGAGATAAAGATAGAAGAACCAGAGGCACATGACGACAGTGAAGAGAAGGATGAAGAAGCTGAAGAGGGAGATGAAGAGGAGAAACCAGAGGAAGAAGAGGAGAAGCAGGAGAACACAGAGAAGGAGGGAGAGCTGAATCCAGATCCCAGTGAGGACTGACCGATAAACTGAAGGAGTAGTTCAGCGAGAAACGATCGTCATGTCCTTCAGAGCTTCTCTATCTGCTTCAGAGAGAGACCAGAACATTCCTCAAATATACTCTTTTTGTGAGGAGACGGGAATCATACAGGGTTGAACCATCACTCCTGGGTGAACTCTCCCTTTAGGAGACTTGATTACTGCTACTTTAATCATATTAATCATTTATTGTATTGAGCTTCTAATACTGTCAACATATTTAATAACACAGATCATTTAGCCAGTTAGGATTTCAGAAAATATCTGTTTTCCATTTTGTAACATACCATATTTTCCGGACTATAAGTCACACTTTTTTTCATAGTTTGGCTGGTGCTGTGACTAATAGTCAGGTGCGACTTATTTATCAAAATTAATTTGACATGGACCAAGAGAAAACATTACCGTCTCCAGCCGCGAGAGGGCGCTCTATGTTTTCAGGGAGAGGCTACAGGAGCACTGAGAAGCGTAGAGCGCCCTCTGGCGTCTGGAGACTGTCATGTTTTCTCTTGGTTCTAAATAAATGCGACTTATAGTCCAGTGCGACTTATATGTTTTTTACCTCATCATGACGTATTTTTGGACTGATGTGACTTATACTCAGGTGCGACTTATAGTCCGAAAAATACGGGAATTGTTGTAACAAAGCGAGGACAAGTGCTAATATCTGCTAAACTGATAGGTGTACTGTTTGCTAAAAAATATTTATTTTTAGATACTTTTTGTCAAATAAACCAAATATATGGATTTCTATTTTATCTTTCAGTGTCTGCTCAGTTGTGTAATTTCATTATTGTGAGTTTATCATTTTAACTGACTTGATTAACATCAGTCCTGACGAATAAGCTACGGGCAAATACAGTCGACTGCTTTCACAGATCTGTGTCATTCATTAATGTGTGTGTGTGTGTGTGAGAGAGTGTGTGTGCATCTGCTTGGTTGCTTTTGAGATGTGTTTGTTATATTTTGAATGCAGTGCTTCATTTTGGAACAGATTTTAGGCTCGTTGCATTTTGTGTGTAATTCTTGGATTTGTGTGTAACATTTTGAAAAAAAATAAATAAATAAATAGCCAAAGTTGTAAAAAATGTGAATGAATAAATTAATTAATGTTATGATATTCTAACTATTATTTTATTTATAACATTTCGAATTTCAAACTACACTTGAAGCACACCATATTTTGTAGGAAAAATCTGATTATGCAATTGCACAATCTGTAATTCTGCTTGAGCACTGAAAGGCCAATTTCACATCAGAGTCACTTTGTTCAGGTAAATGTGCTAATGGAAATCTGCTTGGGTTAAGAGTGACTTCAGTGTGAGCCAAAAATTATAATAATGTGACTGCATCTAAAGGAATTCATGCAATTTTCTGTAAGAGAGAAATCTTTGCACACACAGATTTTGCATCAGGTTCAAGTCGGTCATATCAATTCAAAGAGCTTTTGGCTTTAACTTATGTGAGCGAACCTTTATCTGCTTGTCAGTTCATCAGCTAATGAAACACTGATTCCAGGTTTAAGACTCAAACTCAGGATGTTCACTGCAGTCCCAGAAAGACCCACAAACTTTGTCTTGTGACACCAGACTTGGACCAGATAGACATTTTTAAAGATTGAGGATCTTAAGAGCATTAGTGTTGACTAATGAATATACCACGTGAAAGATACAGCATATTTAAATTTGATTTGATCAAATGATCATTTCAAATGGCAAAATTAGAGCAAACAAATGGAAGAAACAGCCACCAAAAGACAATAACATTAACAAACAGTTATTTTTATTCTGTTTGTTGAAAAATAGACATGTTCTGAGAGTAAGAACAGCTCCAATACCTTCTTTCTCCTTCCCAAGAGCAGACGGATAAACCAAACTAGAGGATTTAACAGTTTGAGACGATTACCAGCATTGTGATCAACACACATCCAAAAACACATCCATATATGTCAGTTTAAACAAGAAGAATCAATTCTTGAAGCATCTGATATACATACATCATTACATTTTAAGACTTCATCTAGGCCTGTCCGAGAGATTTGATTGTTAAATATCCAGTGATTGGTGTGAGAGATTCATTAGCAAGCCTTGTCATTTTCTAACATCTGAATGCATATATGCAATATGTTCAATGAAAATGTATAATCAGTAAATAACACAAAACATTGCTCTCAGAAGTGACAGCGAGTGTTTTTAATTCCTATCAATTTTCACTGAATGGTGGGATCATGCAACATTTGCACTAATCAAAGTAAAACTAATAGAAAAATAATATGACGCACCAGCACAAAATAATTGTTTTAGGCATGGCTGGTACAAATACTGTACTTCCAGAGAAACTCTGGAGAGAAAAAGCACAGCATTTAGTCTACTAGGAAGCCAAAGAGAAACACAAAACAAGAGAAGCAGCCGGAGAGAAAGATAGCACTAGCGTATGGAAAGTCTTAATGGGCTCGGCTTCGATGAGTGTAATTACCTTCAGACAGTGACTGTGCTTAACAGCCTCTTGAGGAAAGCCAGGCTGGAGCAAGAATGATGTGCAACACAATGAGAGGATATTACATAATCCCACAGGCGCATTTATAACCATAATCTTTTTTCACTCCATGACATCGCAGGCGGTGATGTATTTGAGCAGAACGGATGTGCAGTATTGAGATGTGTGAAATTGTGGCTCTTAATGCATTGCGTTCTGTCAGCTAACTATTGATTGACTGTAGCAATATTCGCTAGGAGAGATTCAGAGAAAAATTGCACCTTAGGTGACAGCAGTGAACCAACCTGACGCTTTCTGAACGAGCAATGACAAGTCATTGTACTTTCTGTTGACAATGCTAGTAAAGCAGCTGTGATGAATTAGCTGCTAACAGGCCTCCGTTCTGCTAGTTTATGAGTTTTACCGAGTGACTTTTCTCATATAACATAATGGAAATTGTGAGAGACTAGGTTTGGGTTCACTATAAAAGAGAAACTATTCTTGTTTATTCGGTATGAATACACACATGAAGAATATGTTGCACTTTGGAACAGCTGCCTAAAGATGTTCTGATTCCTAGCTGTAGCACATGAGTATATTTGTGCTGTGTGTCTGTATTAAGGAGCACCAGTGATGATCGACAGGGTACACTTACGCTAATCACCATAAATACTCTCGATGTTCTCGCTCAACATAGACAAATGATATGCGCCAGAGAAAGTGCAGTGTTATCTATCTCTACTGTTCCAAGGACTAATGTTTTGTTTTGCATGGAAGCGTCAGATGCTTAAGAGGTCAGGTTTCTGCTCCGGGCTGGACGCTCTGCACTTTGGAGAGTGTGACGGGCACCTTGGCGTCCCCAGGGGTGGGAGCGCGGGTGACAGGCTGAACGGAGGCCTGGATCTCGGCGAGCCGCTCTTTGAAGCGCTGCTGCAGATGAAGCTCTTCCTTGGAGCTGCCCTGAGAGCAGGCGGCCAGCAGCAGCCCAACCGCCATCCCGCTGCCACCCACACAGAACAGCACAGCACCGGCCAGCTTACAGGCATCAAGGGCCCGGTTGAAGCGCACCGCACGGCTGTCCACAAACAATAGCTCATCTTCTCCGAACGCTTCGAGACGAGGCGGCGTGGCGTATCCCACCAGCAGCACAGACAACCCCGCCACCAGAATCAGAGCACCAAGCGCGAGACAGACCTGGTGGAGAGACACAGCGGAGCCGTATTAATCCAATGTTCTGGCATGAAACTAGGTGGTGCAGTCCGATAGCTCAAACTCAATCTGACATAATGACATCATGATCACAAGGCACAGCACATTGGTTATTTTTGTATGAGCAGCCAATGAGGTCACTGATCAACATCCAAATATATGACCAGTGCTTGCTGTACTGTAGCAGTTTGCAGCACGCTTCAGAAACCCTCCACCTCCCCAGCTCCACCTGGATAGATCTGCTACAGGGTGATTCAAGTATGCTATTTATGGCAGTTATTCATATGTTATCTGTGCAGCAGCAGTATTTCTGCTGTAGTATATGCTCAGAGAAGCATGTTGTGGATGTATTGGCAGTAGCATGTGTTGGTAGCAGCAGCGTAACAGATCTTTTCCAAGTTCAAACACATTAAATGATTAGTTCACTTCCACAATAAAAATTACTCAAAATTGACTCACCCCCATGTCATCCAAGATGTTCATGTTTCTTTCTTCAGCCACAAATAATTACGTTTTTGAGGAAAACATTCCAAGATTTTTCTCTATATAGTGGACTTCAGTGGTGGCGATTTCAATGTGTAAAAATGCAGTTTCAATTTAGCTTCAAAGGGCTCTATGCGATCCCAGTCGAGGAATAAAGGTCTTATCTAGCAAAATGATCATTTTCATTAAATAAATATTAGAATATAATAATATTTATACACAAATGTTAAGCTTGTGCTAGCTCTGCAATGCGCATGGCCAAGAGATGATATCTCAGATCATTATTTAGTTTTGTGCAAATTTCATAGCTTAAATTATAAATTCTACTTCTTGTTACAAGTATGGTTGAAGTGATGGTTCTTCCATACTTGTAACAAGAAGTAGAATTTATAATAAAGACTGCTTTGTAAGTTATCTTCCTGATTTAGCATTTTAAATACAGTTGCTCCTTTACGCTTAAGGAAGAGTAAGGAAAACAGCTGGAGGAAAACGCAACTAGAGGTATTTCATATTGCTTGGCAGGAAATTAACCTATCCTACAGAAAAGCATTAAAAACTGCTAGATCTGATTGATTTTCATCTCTTTTAGAAGAAAACAAACATAACCCCAGGTATTTATTCAATACAGTGGGTAAATTAACAAAAAATAAAGCATCAACAAGTATTGACATTTCCCAACATCACAGCAGTAATGACTTTATGAACTACTTCACTTCTATACTTGTTTCGATATTTAATCGATACTATTAGAGATAAAATTGTAACCATTCAGTTGTTAGCTACAGTATCGCATCAGACGTATCAGCACTATAGATCCCCTGAGGAACAGTTCCACTCATTCTATAATATAGGAGAGGAAAAATTGTATAAACTTGTTAAATCATCTGAAATAACAACATGTTAGACCCTATTCCATCTAAGTTTTTAAAAGAGTTGCTTCCAGAAGTCAAACATCCTCTTCTGACTATTAATTCCTCATTGTCATTAGGATATGTCACCAAAACGTTCAAACTGGCTTAAAAAAAAAATGACCCCAAAAAACTAGTTAATTACAGACCAATCTCGAATCTTCCTTTTCTGTCCAAGATACTAGAAAAGGTAGTATCCTCGAAATTATATTCCTTCTTAGAGAAAAATGGTATCTGTGAGGATTTCCAGTCAGGATTTAGACCTTATCATAGTACTGAGACTGCTTTCCTTAGAGTTTCAAATGACCTGCTTTTATCATCTGATCATGGTTGTATCTCTCTATTAGTGCTATTGGATCTTAGTGCTACGTTCGACACTTTTGACCACAACATTCTTTTGCATAGACTAGACTCTGCATAGACTTTGTTGGCAGTAATGGAAGTGCATTAGCATGGTTTAAATTGTACTTATATTATCGCCATAAATTCTTAGCAGTGAATGAAGAGGTATCATATCGATAACAAGTGCAGTATGGAGTACCTCAAGGCTCAGTACTGGGGCCATTACTCTTCACGATTTACATGTTACCCTTGGGAGATATCATCAGGAAACACGATGTTAGCTTTCACTATTATGCTAATGATACTGAACGCCAGGGCAGTGTATTGCCAAAAATCTGGCGATACTATAATTATCACGATACCAGGGTTGCGATACGATATGTTGCGATAATGTAAGCAAGGCGATATTTCCTATTTTAGGAATATTATATATTTTTAGGAAAGCTGTCATTAAGAACACACCACCATATGCACCTTAGCAATAAATGAATAAATAAAAATGATTTAACCTTATTAACCAGAACACAATGGGATCTGCATTTGCAATAATCAGTCCCTGTAACATACAATGTTATTGAAACATCTTTTGTGCAGTATGAGTAAAAGGGGAAAAATTTAAAGTGCATGCAGGATCCTTTAGTTAAATGTATAATACATATAAAAAGTATTTTATAAAAAGACCATATTTATTTTAAGACCCTGCTTAAAGGTTCTCAGTTTAAGTTAACAATTGTAACATACAACATTTTGATCTGAATAAAATAATTGCATCTGTTTACCATCAATGTAAAATAAAGTGCTTACAGGATTCCTAAAGAAAACTAAACAATTGTAAAACAATAAAATAAATACAGATGTTGAACCTTTCCACTTTGATTTCACAGGTTTTTTCAGTTTGTATTTATGTTCCGTGCTGAATCGGCGAAACTGTGACCCATGTCTAGGGTCCTACACTGCGCGAGCCTCTTCACATGGGTCGAGGCCACCAGTGGAACCAAGGCGGCATCCGTGTCACGATCCTGCGGTGGAGGTTACCATAAAAGCCCAAATGACGGCACACTTCAGCTTTGTACAGTAAACCAACACGGGAACTGGGACAATTTTCCTATCCTCCATTACTAGCAGTGAACTATATTAACGCTAACATTAGTGGCATGCTCTAATGCTAGTATTTCCTGTCACTCAGGATTTGTTCAGAGATGAAGACTGCCATCTAGCGATCGGGATATAAGCTAAAAATAAAATAAGTGCCATGAATCTTGTATGATTTTTTTTCCCTTTTAAACAATATTCCCTTTTTGAGAATCAATACAGTATCGATATTTTCTTACACACCTACTCAGCTCTATATTTCTTCACAGCCCGGCAAAACATACCAATTTGATAAACTATCAGAATACAGTCGATATAAAAAACTGTCTCAGGTTACGTATGTAACCATAGTTCCCTGAGAAGGGAACTTCAAACTGCGTCCTCTTAGGGGGTCGCTTTGGGGAACCCGTGACCCGTGTCTGAAGCATACTTTGAAAAAACACCAACGCGTTGGCCGACAACAGCCTCTGACGTCACTACCGGCGCGACTATAAATAAGCGACCGCAGAGCACGTCATTTATCTTCTTCGTCTGAAGCTTGTGTCCGAAGCATGACAGGGAGCTAGAGGACGCAGTGTCTCGTTCCCTACTCAGGGAACTATGGTTACATACGTATAATTCTGTCACCGATGGAGTTTCGGTTCCTTGCCGCTGTCGCCTCTGTCTTGCTTAGTTGGGGTCACTTCATCTACAGCGATATCATTGACTTGATTGCAAATAAATGCACAGACACTATTTAAACTGAACAGAGATGACATCACTGAATTCAATGATGAACTGCCTTTAACTGTTTTTTTTTTTTTTTTTGCATTATTGACACACTGTTTTCCAAATGAATTTTGTTCAGTTGCTTTGACACAATCTTTTTTGTTTAAAGCACTATATAAATAAAGGTGACTTGTCTAGACTTGACTTCACACATTACGTAATCCTGCTGGAAAGTTCACATGCGGTTAGTTCTTTGTCTTTATACTTCAGTTTAAAAACTCAATTACATTTTTTCCTCCAACTTTAAAATCATACGGCATCATTGTTTTACTTTTGTTTTTTGCAAGTTTACAATGTTAAACATTGTTAATGTATTTGGTCTTGGCAGAATAGATCTGCTATGCTGCTGCAGAGGAAGTACCAAGACTTGCTACAATACATCCACAACATAAATCACCTCGTAGCAGAGCTATACAGGTGGAGCTGGGGAAGGTAGAGGTCTTTCTGAAGCAAGCTTCACTGCTAACAGCAAGCATTAGTCATATATTTGAATGCTGAGCAGCGAGCTCATTGGCTGCTGATACAGGAGGGAACCAATCAGCTGTGTCATGTGATGATGTCATTATAAAAACCCATACAATAACATGCAAAGATAAAAACAGGTCTGCTGGCACATTTTTGCAAAGAAACAGCAGAATTATGGCATCCATCACAGCAGCTCACCTTCCAGAGCACAGAGCTCCAGCGGCTCGGCGATCTCTGTGTCTGGAAATCTTCATCGCGCTCCCAGATGGAAGCGGTGCACTCCTCGTAGAACTGGTGCAGGTAGGAACGCACCCCGTAACCCTGGTACCCACTGCTGAGAGCGCCATGGCTCTGCTCAGTGTAATCCGAGCCACAGATCTCTGAGCAGGACCTCATGCTTCACATCTGCACACAAACACAGCAGTCTCTTTTACTTTCAATTAATTCACCGGCCATAAAACTGTACTGTATGGGCATTATGTCATTAAAACACAGGTTGAACAAATTGAGGACACACTAATTATTGTTATTATTATTATTCACTCAAATTCTGCAAACATTAAACAAGTCCAAAAATTTATTTTTAATATTACAGTATTAAACTTTAAAGTATTTCATATTAATACTGTAAAATTCTGTTTCATTTGGCACTTAGCGAGTGTTCATTTTAGGCCCATTTTACATTAAAAGGGCATTGTATCCTGAGGGATACAAAAATTACTTAAAAAACAAGAGTCACTTAAAACTATAATAAATAGTAACAGTAATAGTAAATAAATGTATTATTTGAGTGCCAATAAAATGTAAAATAGCAATAAATAAATTTTCTGATGTCTCTTCATGGTTTCGCCCTTTTTAGGGTTATGCATTTAGCAGACAGAAATCTGCTCAAATGAACATTCAGGCAACAAACAATCTAAACAAACAGCATTCTAATGACAAGATTCCACAAGTAATTTGAATAAATGAATCCCTCATTAACTGATTGTCCTTTTGTTAAAGCTGAAGTTTGTGCCACTTTGGTTCCACAGAACCAAACAGAAGATTTGTAAAGAAGGTTTCCCATATCCTGCCATTTTCCATTTTTCAGACACACTGATAGCCCCGCCCCAAACTGAGAATCAGCCTATGAAAGCTTTAATTATCAAAGGTGACTGGATATTAATGTGGAGTAGGAGAAGAATATTAATGCACACACACACCAAATCTGTAAAACCATACACTAATTCTCAGCCTTTGACTTTTAAATTTCATGAAACACTTTTTTGCACAACACACAGTTTGCTATATAACACACAAATCTAACAGGAACTAATATTATGGGAAAGGTGTTTGCAAATGTTTGCTTTTGAGGTGATATTTTGTGCTTCAGTGCTTCATTTTGCAAGAGATGTGAGGAATTTTGCATTTTGTGTGTAAAGTTTTCAGAAAAAAAAAAAATTGTGGTATATCGGCCAATACATTTTTCTGCTTGGCCGATGTGTTCGACTTTTATTATGACGGCGCTTTTTTTATTTTGACACTCTCTCTCTTGTTTGCAGTCTGTCTAATACTGATAGAAGTCTGTCTAATAATCAGATAGAACGGGTTAAACAAAAGTATTATAACGATTGCTTTTATATTAGACCTATTAGTAATAGAAAGGCAAACATTACAATACTTTCTCCTGTGCCGTCAGCATTAAGCAAATATGCATTTATATAATTTAAGTAAATCTTTGAATGAGAGAAGATGAACATTTAATTTCACAAATCTTGCAAACTTAGTCGTATCCAACTGTGAGATCTTGTGAAGTGATATCTTGCGCGATGGTCAGTCCGTGTGAATAGGGTATATGTCGAAACGTCACCTGACCAAACACGGAAAACGGGTCTCATCGCTTTCCGCTTCTAGGGGAACGTGCTAACAGCCGTAATAAATAGTAGCAATATCTATGGACTTTTAAGATAATCATTTAAACTAGCTATAACTGGTTTTATTGTTGATGTTTTATTAAATATTTTTAATGTTAATGAAAAAAAAAAATGTTGGTATATATTTTGAAGGCATCTTGAGTAAAAACTGCTTCATATTTAACGAAGCATATGCAAAATGCTTGAACTGGAAGTGGCGAGACCAGGTTAACACAATACAGAGTCTGTTGGGCATAACCCCAATCGAATCCTTTAGACTTTAAGCTCGTGATTTTAAATGATGCTGCTTCATGAATTTGCCAACTGCCGTGTCATTTTCTCTGTGTACTCTTGTGTAAAATTAGGGTTAAGCTGGCTTTATTTAAAAAATATGACTCCCAGTGCACACAAACTTCCCAGAATACTGAGTGCCCTGCAGGTTACAGTGTTTACTTTCTTTTTAATTATATTTTTATTAAATATTTATTTATTTGTGAAAAATACTTTATCATCTTCTTTTACACATTTTTTTAATCCATTGTCAAATGATTTTACATTTCTTAAATATTAATAATTTAAAAAAAATATATCGGCTTTATATCGGCCCCCCTGCTTTCCAAGATCGGCCGTCTAAACACATATCGGTCGACCACAAGTTTTGAAAAGGTGTGTCAGCAAGAACTATAACATTGAAACAATGACAGACTCCAGCTTTAAGCATCAGACTCAGCAGATCTGATGACAGCTGGGTGCAGTTTCCAGATGATGAGAGCAGGAGGGACACGAGGGACGAGGCTGTAATGAAATCACAGATACCTGCTGAATCTCATGAGGAAATGACTCAGCTGTCCTTCAGCATTTCAATGAGCCTCAGTCCTGCACACTACAACAGTGAGTTCATTTAGAAGTTCAGGCTCATGTTGCAGTTAAAGTGATGGCATGCAGAGATACAGAAAATGAAGAAACATTCACGTCAGTATAGAATTTATAAGACATCACTCAGATGTTGGCTTATAGAGTGCATTAGACTTCTTTCTGAAAGTATTTTTTTTTTTTTTTTTTTTTCACATAGGATTGTTCAGGGATCATAAGCGATGAACCAAGCAAAAATATTAGAAAATCTGACAAAAACACAAAGATACAAGACTGTGAACTAAACAGCTTTAGTGAGGGAAACAACTACAATCCCATTAAACACTGTGAACGACAATGGAGAAATATACAACTATTGGTCTAAAAATCTTGCTTTTATCTACTTAATATATTTAGCATTTATTGCAAAATATGCAAATAATATATAAAAATATTTGAGTAGTTTGAGAGTGTAGGGAAACTGATGCAGCATTTGAAATTGCATACTTACCTACTATATAGAATACAAAAAACAAAAGAAAGAAAAAAGAATGTGAGGCAAGCAGTATGTCCAAATTTGTAGTATAAGGAAATTTGTGGGCAAGAAGTCCCTGGATGACTACGGACTACATCCAATGAGATTCTGAAGTGTGCATCAGATGGACGAGGAGGAGTTATGAAGTTATCACATGACCATAACAGCATGGTGGATGTAGTATGT